>NC_091987.1:59306520-59496873 GCF_044704955.1 Pristiophorus japonicus
GGTTAAGCAATGTTTGAAGAGGACACATCCCACAAGATATTATCCCCCAAACCCCCCGGCCCCCAAAGAATTTACAGGCCAGGCAGATATTATGAAGACCTGAGGGAGAAGCTGTGGCCTAGAGATTCAATTGCACCTGAAACTGGCTACGGAGGGGGTGGGGTGCGTGCTGCATGTTGCTGTTAACATGGTTGTAGGGACTATGTTAAATTAGTGCTGTGAGCTCATTATAATGTTTCATTGGCTGCACAGCTGCTGTGGGGTGGGGGGCTTCACTGTGAATCGGGCTTCACTGACGCCATTTAATGGCAGCCAATATCTCTTAAAGGGGGGCCTTCTGGACTCAACATCGAGTTCAACAATTTCAGATCATAACCACTGCCCCTATTTTTTCACATGACAGCTGTTAGTGATTCTGCCATTCCCATTTACACCTCTTCTAGAGTTTTCTTGTCCCATTATCATCAATTTTTGTTTTGTACTATCATTCCATTTGTCATTTAATCTTTCCTGCCTTCCACCCTATCACAAACTGTCATGTACCGGAGGGCACAGCAGTGGGAGACTTGTAGGTTACCTGTACAGGTGTGTCTGGCCTAGTATAAAAGGCAGGCCACCAGATGCGATCCTCACTCAGGAGTTATCAATAAAGGACGAAGGTCACTACAGTTCAAGTACAACACATTGCCTCGTGGAGTCATTATCAGAGCATCCAAGGACATAACAATTGGCGACGAGATTACGGACTTTCACGCGAAAATGGCTACCCTTGGTACGTTGCAGCAGTTCGCCAATGGTGATGATTGGGACACCTTTGTGGAGAGGCTCGACCATTTCTTCACAGCAAATGACCTGGCAGGAGACAACATAGAAACATAGAAAATAGGCGCAGGATTAGGCCATTTGGCCATTCAATAAGATCATGGCTGATCATTCACCTCAGTAAACTCTTTCCTGCTTTCTCTCCATACCCCTTGATCCCTTTAGCCGTAAGGGCCATATCCAACTCCCTCTTGAATATATTCAACAAACTGGCATCAACAACTCTCTGCGGCAGGGAATTCCACAGGTTAACAACTCTCTGAGTGAAGAAGTTTCTCCTCATCTCGGTCCTAAATGGCTTACCCCTTATCCTTAGACAGTGTCCCCTGGTTCCGGACTTCCCCAACATCGGGAACATTCTTCCTGCATCTAACCTGTCCAGTCCCGTCAGAATTTTATATGTTTCTATGAGATCCCCTCTCATCCTTCTAAACTCCAGTGTATAAAGGCCCAGTCGATCCAGTCTTTCCTCATATGTCAGTCTAGCCATCCTGGGAATCAATCTGGTGAACCTTCGCTGCACTCCCTCAATAGCAAGAACGTCCTTCCTCAGATTAGGAGACCAAAACTGAACACAATATTCCAGGTGAGGCCTCACCAAGGCCCTGTACAACTGCAGTAAGACCTCCCTCCTCCCGGCCACACTGGCTGGCAAGCGCAGAGCTATCCTGCTAACCAGTTATGGGCCCACCGTCTATGGCCTCGTCAGGGACTTGCTGGCATCAGCGAAGACAACAACCAAGATGTACGAGGAGTTCGTAACACTGATCCATGAGCAACTCAAGCCCAAGGAGAGCATCCTCACAGCCAGACATCGATTCTACACCCACCGAAGGCCCGAAGGCCAGGAAATCGTGAAATACGCCGCAGACCTCAGGAGGCTGGCGACATCATGTGATTTCGGCAACCACCTCAACGAAGCGCTGCGGGACATTTTTGTCATTGGAATTGGCCATGAGGGCCTTCTTCACAAGCTGTCGGCAGATACCACAGTCACAATGCAGAAGGCCATCTCTGTGAGCCAGTCATTCATGACCTCGACCTGCAGTTCTAGGCAGATGACTCACCCTCAGGACTCAAACCCAGCAGGTACTGTGCACCGAGTGGTGCCTTTTGGAGGCTGGACTGTAGAACGCTAACCCTCTCAGGAAAGAGAGAACAGGTCCCCGAGTCCCTTAACTCAGAGTCACCAAGGGGGGCTAATCGAGTAGCTCCATGCTGGTGTTGTGGAGGGAATCACAAGGCTCACCAGTGCCGTTTTAAAGACTATGTATGCAAGGGCTGCAGCACAAAGGGCCACCTCCAGCAAATGTGTAAGAGAAATATGACTCACTGTGTCGATGAAGAGTCTGCAGATGGCCATGAATCCAGCGCGGATTATGAAATGATAGGCAGAGCGGCAGCTCAGCCCCACAACAAGGTATGTAGCATGTTTACCTGCACCACCGTGTGTTTCCCGTTGAGGATGGAAGTCGAGACAGATGGCGTTCCAGTCTTCATGGAAGTAATGAATCAAGAAGCCTTTGAGAGGCTATGGGACAATCAAGCTGAACAACCCAAGTTGGTCCCGGTTCAGGCAAAGCTGCGCACCTACACCGATGAACTTATCCCAGTTGTTGGTAGTGCGGATGTTAAGGTACTCCATGATGGCGCGGTGCACAAGTTACCTCTGTGGATTGTTGCAGGTGATGGACCAACGCTACTGGGAAGAAGATGGATGGAGAAGATCCATTGGAAGTGGGAAGACTTCACCCCTCCAGCGATCGACATCCTCTGCACTCAGAGGCAAAGCAAGCCCTCATCTGAGGTTGGATCCGGCACCAGAGAGCAGACCAACACAGCACCCGAGGCACAGACCGCCCAGCACGACAGCGTGGAGAAGATCCAGCTGAGACAACCCGAACGCACCTTCCAGGCTCCAGTGGCAGGACTCCGGAGAAAGAAAATCAGATCCAGAGGCGACTTCCCAGCTTCGGAGGCAGAACTCGGGGAGAAGAGGATCACCGCAGTCGACATCGTGGATGGAAGAAAGATGGCGCCCAAACCACGAGGTGATGTGATGAAGAAAAAGATAGCGGCGGCCAGACCACGAGGTGCAGCGCTGATGGAGCAACACGTGGCACCAAACGGAGAAGAGGATTGGGGTAAAGAAAGCAAGGCTCTCTTAAAGGAGGCCTGCAACCTACCACACTTAAAGGGACAGTCCCACACACTCAAGCAATGTAATAGCAACTGTGAGCTGGAGATAAAATATGTAACTGATGATCAGAGTTGTGTACATGCAATAAGCAAGGAAAAGTCATGCGATTGCGATCATGTAAAATGTGTAAGTGATGATCAGAATTGTGTACCTACAACAAGCAAGGAAAAGTTGACGATCGCGATCGGAGCTACAGAGTATTCACAATAAGTAATGAAACATGCAATGTAGGATTTCAATTGCACATAGCCAATGCAGCGGGCAAACACCCATCGGGAGCACACAGGTCCAGCGAGCTATCCAACGCTGTAGCATGTGTCCCTGGGCCCAGAGTTATGCACCATGGAGTGTGGCCACAAGCAGCCAATGCACACAGGCTGCAGAGCAAGCGATCTTAGGAGGGCAACAGCACCGGTATTGATACCCTGTCCTGATCAGCTCCAACTCTCAGGCACCCGATGGCACCAACCGCCACGAGCCTGAAAGAGCAAACTATGCTAAGACGCAGCCCCAAGACTCCCATCGCCACCAAGGCCCTACCCGGAAATGAAGCATCACCCAAAACAGTCCTCTCAAAGGGGACCGTGACCATCCAGATCCCAAACCAAACAACGCCCAGGCTAGCGAGTCAGCAGTTCCCTGTGCACTGCTAGACGACAGCTCCTCAGGGAGCAGCAATGACCCAGGGTGCAAAGAAAGGGCAGGGAGGTCACAGGCATCTGTGAACCAGCCCGATGCTAGGAACAACGGCAACAGCCCCAAGAGCAGGCAACTTGACCCAACCGGGTTCCCACTGCCAGCACTGAGCACCGCGCCGCCATCCAGCAGTTCTGGAACTAGTTTGTCGTTATGCACCGGTCACCGATCCCCAGCACGCATTGATAATGTATCTCACCAGTCTAATGTACCGGTCTCACAACTGAACCACAAATATAATGCAAACTTATTTTTCTGGACTTGAATGTATATGAATGCAATGAGCCTCCGGCATAATCTATATGTGGGAGTGGGGGGGAGAATGGAGTGGTCAGGGACACACACAAACAGCAACCCCCAGCACTCTACTGCACCAACCACTCACCCAAGATTGAAACGACCCACCAAGGATCAACCAGATAGAGCTAAGCCCAGAACACAGTCAATGCAGAGGCGATTTGCACTAAAGGCTTGGGGGAGAGTGATGTCATGTATCCTACATGGCTACTGTTTGTACTATTACAAGGTGTGCCACCAGAGGGCACAGCAGTGGGAGACATGTAGGTTACCTGTACAGGTGTGTCTGGTCTAGTATAAAAGGCAGGCCACCAGGTGTGATCCTCACACTCGAGTTATCAATAAAGGACTAAGGTCACTACAGTTCAAGTACAACACATTGCCTCGTGGAGTCATTATCAGAGCATCTAAAGACATAACACAAACCTTCCCTTTTGTTCTTTTCTCCCGTCCCCCCTTTCCCTGCCTCTGCACCTGCTTAAAATCCATTACATCCAAATCTGTTACATCACTAACAGTTTCCAGTTCTAACGAAAGGTCATCGATCTGAAACGGTAACTCTGATTCTCTTTCCACAGATGCTGTCTGACCTGCTGAAAATTTCCAGCATTTTTTTCTTTCTATTTATCTCTTAAAGGGGAAGTTAACATGGATCACTTGTTAGGAGAGAAATGACTGCAAGACCTGGTCTTCAGTGCAAGCTCTGGGTCCAGGCAGTGGCCAGGAGGAGGGTGATCCTGTTCCCCAGGGGTGGTGGTGGCAGTGGGTGAGAAAGAGCAACAAATGAGGTGCTACAGCCAACAAAGGGACGTCAACAAGGTTCAGGTCAGTGATTGGAGCATGGGCAGATACACCAGGAGTGGCGAGGTCGGAGCAAAGGAGCGGCGAGAGATTGTAGAGGGACGTGATCGGGGCCCAGGAGAGGTAAGATCGGGGCTCAGGAAAGGCGAGGGCCCAGGGACAGCACAGGCCAGCCCACACTGCGATATGTGTGAGCATTAGGTCCGTGCAGCAGAGCTGGTCTCCAGTCATCTTGGGTAATCCTTGCTACCGGACCAAGACCTAGCTCTGTCAAGCCTGTGTGATGGCTGGTGTGCAACGGCCACCACACGTTAAAAAATCCATGCACAGGCATCTTCCACCCTTCAATATTTAGTTCAGACCTGTGATTTTATTCATTAAAATACCTGTGAACTTCTTGACATGGAAGCAAGTCATCCTCGATTCGAGGCACTGCCTATGATGATGACAGCCAGCAATAAGAAACAAAATCAGGAAAAAGAGCAAGGAGAGGAGACAGACACTGAGGAATGTGGCAGAAGGGCCACATAGGTACAATCCAGAAGTGCTGGAAGTGTCCTATGGCCTATATTGAGAGCGGAGCCTCTGCTCCCCCCAAACAAGGGCATTAATGCAAAACGGTGGTTATTGGATACAGGATGTAGTGATGGAGGAACCTCAGCCCTTGCTCTTCTCCAACAGGTTCTTACTTCCTGTGTGGACGAGAGCAGGAACTGCAGGAAGAATGAGCAAACTGACCACAGCACTGTGGTACAGGGGGCTATTCAAGTGGGGGGAGTAAAAAGAAATGTTGCAATGGTAGGGGACAGTATAGTTAGGGAGATAGATACTGTTTTCTGTAGCCGAGAGCGTGAGTCCCGAAAGCTGTGTTGCCTACCCGGTGCCAGAGTTAAAGTCAGCTACTCTGGGCTGGAGAGGATCTTGGAGTGGGAAATCCAGTTGTCGTGGTCCACGTAGGTACCAATGACATAGATAGGACAAAGAAAGAGGTTATGCTGAGGGAGTTTGAGCAGCTAGGGGCTAAATTAAAAAGCAGAAACACAAAGGCAATAATCTCTGGATTACTACCTGAGTCACGAGCAAATTTCCATAGGATCAATAAGACCAGAGAGATGAACGCATGGCTCAAAGATTGGTGTGGTAGAAATGGGTTTTGATTCATGGTGCAATGGCACCAGTATTGGGATAAGAGGGAGCTGTTCCGTCGGGACGGGCTTCACTTGAACCAGGCTGGGAAAAGTGTCCTGGCAAATCGAATAACTAGGGCTGTAGAGAGGATATTAAACTAAATAGTGGGGGGAAGGGATCAGGTGAGCGGAAATGTAAAAAGTCAAAAAGAAAGGAGAAAGTAATAGTGCAGGGTAGCGATAGAGGTAATGATAACCATGGGGGTAATAATAACCAGAGTGTAACAGGCAGGAAGGGACAGAGCGTATAAACATAATGGTGCATCAGAAAGTGGGGTCAGAGTAGGAAAAAATGGTAAAAAGACAAAATTAAAAGCTCTTTATCTGGATGCACGCAGCTTTCGTAGCAAAAGAGATATATATAGGTTAAGTGAGTGGGCAAGAATTTGGCAGATGGAGTATAATGTGAGAAAATGTGAGGTTATCCACTTTGGTAGGAAAAATAAAAAAGCAAATTATTATTTAAATGGGGCAAAATTACAAAATACTGAGGTACAGAGGGATTTGGGGGTCCTTGTACATGAATCACAAAAGTTAGCATGCAGGTACAGCAAGTAATTAAGAAGGCAAATGGAATGTTGGCCTTTATTGCAAGGGGGATGGAGTATAAAAGTAGGGAAGTTCGGCTACAAGCGTTGGTGAGACCACACCTGGGGTACTGCGTACAGTTTTGGTCTCCGTATTTAAGGAGGGATATACTTGCATTGCAGCCAGTTCAGAGAAGGTTCACAAGGCTGGTTCCTGAGATGAACTGGTTGTCTTATGAAGAAAGGTTGAGAAGGTTGGGCCTATACTCATTAGGGTTTAGAAGCATGAGAGGTGATCTTATTGAAGCATATAAGGTTCTGAGGCGGCTTGACAGGGTAGATGCAGAGAGGATGTTTCCCTTCGTGGGGAATCTAGAACTGGGGGGCATAGTTTCAGAATAAGGGAGCGCACATTTAAAACAGAAATGAGGAGGAATTTCTTCTCTCAGAGGGTCGTGAATCTTTGGAATTCTCTACCCCAGAAAGCTGCGGAAGCTGGGACATTGAATATATTTAAGGTGGAGATAGACAGATTTTGGAATGATAAGGGAGTCGAGGGTTATGGGGAGCGGGCAGGGAAGCGCAGTTGAGGCCAAGATCAGAACAGCCATGATCTTATTGAATGGCTGAGCAGGCTCGAGGGGCCAAATGACCTCCTCCTGCTCCTAATTCTTATGTTCTTAGAGATCGAGGCTAGAATTGTGGTCTGGATTGCTGAAAAAGAGAATTATTTTTAATTAATTTGTTTGTGTCTCCTTACAGAGGGAGGTGGCTGGGTGCCATGTCTACTTCTTTCTAGGGGGAGGGGACACCTGAGACACTTGAGCCCATGGCTAGACACTGCTTCGCCACAATGTTTCCACTATGGCGGGCACCTGAGGTGCTCCTCATGGCATGAATGCCCACCAGTGGCATGCAAATGACAGGACTTCCCCCTTATCCTACGAATTTTGGCATTGTCAGCAGCAGAGGTTCCCAGTGTGCAGAAACCCGGTGTAATTGCCAGGATTGCAGCCCATGCATCTTCAGGGCCAAAGTACATTCTGTCTGCTAATTTTCTCCTCTTGCCAGCCAGGCACCTGCTCCAGCTACGAATTTGAAATAGAATGTCAATGCTACTCTGATGATTAGACAATTAGAGGTACAACTCAAACTGGATGACATTGTTTTTGTGAGCTTATATGAAATGGGCCCAGCTACAAGTCAACTACTCAGGGCTGAATTTTAGCTACTAAGTTGTGTTATCCAAAGTCTCCTCACCATACCCAACAATAGTGCAGAATGTGAAAGGTCTGCTCCACTGGAAAGGAATTCTACACAGAGTTCAAAGCTGACCTTGGCAAAGTCACAGCCTGTGTTACCAGCATGCAAGATAAACTTTTATGGCAGCTACTGTTCCTTCAAGCTCTCAATGAAAATCTTAAATTTGCAACATGAGCTGCATGGGACTATGTAAAGCAACATCAATAATGTAACACTTACACTACTGTTTCAATTGCAGTTCAATATCTGGTATTGCAAGAGGCTTTTAAGAAGAGTTTACTCTCAGTTACCGTTAGCAAAATAAAAATAAAACTGCCCTTGTAAAATACATATGAAAATGTAAAATTTGCCAGGCAAATTATAACTTATTAAATTACCATCACATAGCTCACCTTGCCAATGGGAGGTTTTCTATTGGTTGACTGATCACAGATCCTATATGATGGATCACATACTTAAGTCATATACATTTGTCTGGAAAGGGAATAAACCTCATGAGAATCTTCAGATTTGCCATCTGCTAACTTTAAAAACTGCATTCCTGAGTCCCTCTCTAGGCTGATGAGTGGCTGAGTGAACCGTAAACTGTTTCATGCTAGTTCTTTTGTTTTGGTTATTTTTTAGGGCTTAATTTTCCTCATCAAGGAATTGATAATAATTCTAAATGTTAGAATATTTTTTGTATTTTTCCAACCTGTGTTGGCATCAATTATTCCACGCTCTAGCTGTAGCTTGGATTATTTACACCATTCTGCATTTCCTTTAAACTTCTCTCAAATGTACCTCAACCCCTACCTCAGAGGATGTTTTCATTTTCACTTTCCTCAATCACCTTCCTTGATATCTGTTTAAGTAAAATCAACAAATTATAAATTAAAGACATCTTTGTGCTGTGAGCCAATGCCTGTTGAGGACTGAATTGACACTGTCCAGATTTACTTCACTTGGATTTCTAACTTTCCTCCCATTTATCTGAATTCACATCTTGTTCTCACATTTCATTTTCTTAAGACCAGCTGGGTATTTGTTTTCCTGGGGCAGAATGCCCTTGCTGGTGGCACAAGGAAGAGCAGGGCCTCCATCTCTGATGAAATCTTAGTTCAGGACCAGAGGTGCTTGGTTGATTTTCAGAATATGTGACTGCAAACACACACTATAACTGCAGCATCAGTAAAGTGATTTTACTTTGTAGCAACACTGCAGTTATAGAGTAACTGCAACCTTAGTCTAGAGTAAGGGCCTAACCTGATACCAGAGTGAAGAAGAGTAGGACTCCAGGGAGAAGATAGAATCACTTCACTTCGTCCCACTTCTGAGTCAGTGTGGCCCTTGACACCTGATTTACATTCCGTGGCACCTTAACTCCTGGGTTGAGGGAGGACATAAGTTGGTATTTGTGCCTATGTGGGGGCATGAATTTGGATTAGATCTTAGATCCACCGGGTTTCCATCCCAAAAGCTTAAATTCCTGCAGGTTTCAGGGCACGCCAAAGAAGCACTAGCCCGCTTCGTGGCTCTGTATGTGACTTTCGCATTTCCATCTGCCTTTCTGATTGTCGGTCACTATATAGCAGGCAGAGCTGCCAGAATCTGCTCCACAACAACAACAATAACTACTTGCATTTATATAGTGCCTTTAACATAGTGAAACATCCCAAGGCACTTCACAGGAGTATTATGAGATTAAAAAATTGACACCGAGCCGCATAAGTAGAAATTAGCGCAGGTGACCAGAAAACTTGGTCAAAGAGGTATGTTTTAGGAGTGACTTGAAGGAGAAAAGAGATTTAGAGAGGCGGAGAGGCTTAGGCAGGGAATTCCAGAGCTTGGGGCCTAGGCAACAGAAGACACGGCAACCAATGGTTGAGCGGTAATAATCAGGGATGCTCAGGAGGCAGATTTAGAGGAGGGAAGACATCTCGGGGTGTTGTGGGGCTGGAGGAGATTACAGAGATGGGGAGGGGCGAGGCCATGGAGGGATTTGAAAATAAGGATGAGAATTTTGAAATCGAGGCGTTGCTTAACCGGAAGCCAATGTAGATCAGCGAGCACAGGGGTAATGGGTGAGCGGGACTTGGTGCAAGTTAGGACACAGACAGCTGAGGCGGAAGTAGTTGTTTAAAGAGAAGCTGTTGAAGGTGAAATTGTTTTTGCAGACTTTGGGCCATTTCTTGGGATTGACTGCAGATATCTGAAAAATGTTTGCACCGTCATACTCAGGAAGTCCAACCTACTCAACCTTTCCTCATAAGTCAACCCCCTCATCCCTGGAATCAACCTTGTGAACCTTCTCTGAACTGCCTCCAAAGCAAGTATATCCTTTCATAAATATGGAAACCAAAGTTGCACGCAGTATTCCAGGTGTGGCCTCACCAATACCTCGTACAACTGTAGCAAGACTTCCCTGCTTTCATACTCCATCCCCTTTGCAATAAAGGCCAAGATACCATTGGCCTTCCTGATCACTTGCTGTACCTGCATACTGCAGAAGGAAGGGGAGCAATAGGAGCCTGTAAATGAAGCCAGATGAATCAAGTAGCACTAGAGGAGAGCCAGACCTTCCCTGTGGTACACATCCAGCAGGATATTTTGCTCCAATTTGCACTGTGACATGAGTTGTGTTTCAGGAGGCTGCACTTTAGTCATGAAATTTTGTTCATTGCTCTAGCCAGATTTCCAGCCAAGATCCACAGCACCGACTGCGACAGACAAAGTGACCATATTCCTGAACTTTTTGCTTACTGGATCATTCCAGGGAGCTACAGCGGGCTTTTGCCAGATCAACCAATTTATTAAATGTTCAGTTCTGGACGAAATGACATCGACCTGAAAGGTTAACTCTGTTTCTCTCTCCACAGATGCTGCCTGACAGCTGGGTTTTTCCAGCATTTTCTGTTTTTATTTCAGATTTCCAGCAAGCTCAGTATTTTGCTTTTGTTTTATACATTCATCTTTTGGGCAAGTTATCAATGCCCTATTTGCCAGGGCATCTCAATTTATATACATTGACACTATGCCTAGACAGGTGACTGAAGGTGAAATAATATTATTCAGAATGTCCAGATTCCCCAGGGGTGTGGGACTATTGATTGCATCCATGCCCCAAATGTAAACCCCTTGCTTACATCAGTCAGAACAGCCTTCATTCCCTAAATGTGCAGGTCATTTGTGAGGATAGGCACAGCTTTCTGCATGGGAACTCATGCTATGTTGGAAGTTGTCATGATGCTTTTTTACTTCACCAGTCCAGTGCCCCAAATTTTCAACAGCAAGTCCTAACAGGATTACAACAGGTAGGTGGTTACAGAACAAAACCAGTGAAATGAATAAATAATTACTAATTTATGGAGAACAGACTTTGGGCTAGATTTTTGTTTTTTGGCACAAACAGTAGCTTTATGCCAAAATTACCATTTTCGCTGCGCTACTGTTTTGAGGCCTAACTTTCGGCCTTTGCGTCGGTAAAGTCGGTGATGCAAACCGCGAGTTTCAGCAATTTTAGTCCGGGGCCAGTAGCGCTGCGAGAGAGGCCTTGGGATGGGGGGAGAACAAAAAAAAATTGCAAAAAAAACATTCACAAAACATTCAAAAACCTCTTACCTAATAAATCGCTGTAAAGCAATTAAAATATAAAAACTTTTACTTACCCTTTTGCAGATCTTCATACTTACTGCTGCTGGCAGGGCTGCACTAACAGGTTTGGCCAGTCGGTAATCTGGGCGTGGCTTAAGGGTCGGGAGAGAGCTGAAAGTATGATGCAAACGCAATCTGCATCGTTGCATGTCGGTGCACCTCTCCCCAGCGGTGTATGGAAGTGCCATCGCAAAGAGATGCCCGAGGATCCCGCCAACTGGGTCTTCACCGCAGAGGGTCAATTCGCGGCGAAAACCTGGTCACAAAGTCGGCGAAAATCCAGTCTGTAAGATGGGTTCATTTTTCTTATCCAATTGTTTCAAAGGAACAAAATTGAATAATAATTAAAAATAGTTGGATCTCATTGATTTTAGAATTTTGCTCCTAATTTACTGGATCTATTTTAGTAAATATAAAGATTTATAAGTAGTCTTGTTCCTATTTTTAAACAGGCACTGAACTCGAGAAAAATGTTTGGCAGATCTTTTTAATTTGGTGAGAATAAATATCCAGAGGAGCTGCCCATCACTTTCCCCATAACTCTCAAGTCAGCTAATAATAAGAAATTTTGATTGCATTGCATGCTTGTAAATCAAGAAAGAAGGTTTGGCAAATACAATTTTTTATTAAGTTGGTGCCCCTTTAAATTTATTTTTTCTGCCAGTATGTTTTCACACTGTCCTTCAAGTAGGAGGACAAAATGGATTGTGCCACAGACTTCCCTGTGACAGTCATCAATAGTGCTTTGCATTACAAGCAAGAGGACTCTGGCAAAATAATTAACGCCAATACGATGGTGCTGAAATTCCACATGGTGTGCTGCACCATTTATAGACCAATGGGAAATGAGTTGCACCTGCTGGTGGTCTGAAGAGGTATTTACACCAGAATGTTATAAGTCAGCTCATTAGCATGTCCATTGCAGTAGTGATTGGCATAAAACTTATGTAAAAGAGCATTACTGTGCCGGGTCTCATGGAAATTACATTGCAGCATTTAAAAAGACAGTTTTGGCTGAAGATTGCAGCAGAAGGCTATGGCAGCAGCAGGTAAATAAGCAATAGTGCTTGTCTCAGTGAGTTGACTGTCAGCCAGCTTGACTGGATATCTCGTGGCTATTTTTATGCTACTTTACAAGAATGATCAACACAAGAGAACCTGGCAGAGACAGTCAAACAAGAGACAAGGGCATGGCACGGTGGCAGAGAAGAAGGTGCCACAATTACACTGAGTCTGATCTGCAAACCCAACTAGATACAATAGAATACAAGTTTGTGGTGGAAAACCTGCTAAAAAATCACTCATTCCATATGCAGGAAGGTGGAACTGGCATTGTGACAATACTCTCACAACAGTAGACCGGTGCCAGAGCAAGTTCAATGACCTCACCAGGAGGGCAAGATAGGGGGCATAGTGCCTTGGCTGTTAGTGACTGAATACCTACATTATTACCGTGGCATCCCTGTAAAGAATCACAAAGCCGACTCTCTATCTCCTTAAGTCCAAGTGGGTAATGCTCACTCATTCTTAATTTGTACCTTCCATTTCTCCAGATCCACAACAAGGGAGACAAACGAGAAGCAAGACCATATGCACCAGCTCAGATACTTACGCCAGAGAAGAATTAGATAATGTTAGTTAGGAAGTGTCACCAGGTGATTCACAGAGCACGAGGGAGGAGTGAGGATATGCTACCTTACCAGCGCAGGCTGAAAGGAAGGCACCCCACAGCTTCAGTGATGGGACTCAGAACTCACGTGAGCTCACCTGAAAAGAAGGACATTTGGAACATCATACTTACATGTAACTAATTTTCCAAGCATGTGTAGCAATTGACAGGTCTAATTTACGGCAACCTCGGGGAAATGTTTTCTTCATTGTAAACATCAATATTACATGTGGCAGCTTTATTGGAATCTGCAGTAGACCCCCCCACCTGATAAGCAGCCAGGGACCAGTCAGTGCCTCTACCTCAATGGAATCAGAGTGCAGCTCTGGAGGCAGTCGGGGAGAGAATAAGCAGCTCCCTGCATACCCGCTTCGAAACCATGGCCCACAATGCACACTGCTGTCTCTTGGGGCTTTCAGGATCTGATAGCTGCCATTAGACCAGTCATCTCACAGAAAGGTGTAAACACAGATCCAGGGTCCAGTGAAATACTGCCATCTCTCAGGTCAGCAGTCCTTCCCCTCAGAGCACCAGGCCAAAGGAATATAGGAGGTGGCACTGGGCTGCCCAGATAAAGCTCCAGAGTATACAGCCAGCAGTGGCTCCCTGCCAGGAGCAAATTGCAATGAAAAGAGGGTCACCTGAGTTCTATGACCCTTTTGTAGAACATAGCACCCAACTATCTCACATGATACAGGCCCTAAGGTTGCACCTAGAAGACGCACTAGATCAGGGGAAAGAAAAGCACGTATAGCCACCCAGGGGAAGCATTAGTGTTAGGAAAGCATAGGTTGACTTGAACTCACTTTGGAATTTGTTGTTTTCAAACAGAATGTGCACTTATATCATGCTTAGTTATTCATGGAGGTTCAAGTTATATAGGAAAGGATGGATTGATTTAATCAAGTGATTATTAATAGCACGTAGGCTGAGGTGTTGTCATGTTCGAGGACGGATAGTAGTTGAGAGAATGTTCTTTTTTTTTAAGCTGATAATTTAAGGAAGTAAGATTATGTTAATTAGAAAAGCAGACTTCAGTGATGAGATATACTCTGATGTCTTTGCAGCAGTCACTGAGGAGTCATCTGACTAAAGTGAATCCCCATCCATGCACTTCTCATAGATTTACAGCACGGAAGGAGGCCATTTCGGTCCATCGTGTCCATGCCAGCCAACAAGTGGCTATCCAGTCTAATCCCACTTTCCAGCTCTTGGTCCGTAGCCCTGTAGGTTACGGCACTTCAGGTGCACATCCAAGAAATTTTAAAATGTGATGAGGGTTTCTGCCTCTACCACCCTTTCGGGCAGTGAGTTCCAGGCCCCACAACCCTCTACGTGAAGCAATTTCCCCTCAAATCCCCTCTAAACCTTCTACCAATTACTTTAAATTTATGCTCCCTGGTTGTTGCCCCCTCTGCTGAGGGAAATAGGCCTTTTCTATCCACTATATCCAGACCCTTCATAATTTTATACACCTCAATGAGGTCTCCCCTCAGCCTCCTCTCTTCCAATGAAAACAAATCCAGCCTATCTAATCTGCCCTCATAGCTAAGATTCTCCACTCCTGGCAACATCCTTGTAAATCTCCTCTGTACCCTCTCCAGTCTGTACCCTTCTGCCTCCAAAGCAATGTCCAAGTCCAGTAAATGGTATATTTAAAGTATAAATGCACTGTGACAACTTTCAGCTTACCTCACATTAACATTCAGGATACTTCGTCCTTCACAATTTGTACATATCATATAGCCAGTCCCTCGAAATCGAGGATGACTTGCTTCCACTCTTAAAATGAATTCTAGGTGACTGCACAGTCCAATATGGGAATTACAGTCTCTGTCACAGGTGGGACAGACAGTCATTGAAGGAAAGAGTGGGTGGGGTTGGTTTGCCGCACGCTCCTTCCGCTGCCTGCGCTTGTTCTCTGCATGCTCTCGGCGACGAGACTTGAGGTGCTCAGCACCCTCCCGGATGCTCTCCCTCCACTTAGGGCGGTCTTTGACCAGTGATTCCCAGGTGTCGATGGGGATGTTGCTCTTTATCAAGGAGGCTTTGAAGGTGTCCTTGTAACGTTTCCTCTGCCCACCTGGGGCTCACTTGCTGTGTAGGAGTTCCGAGTAGAGCGCTTGCTTTGGGAGTCTTGTGTCATGTGGACAATGTGGCCCGCCCAATGGAGGTGGTCGAGTGTGGTCATTACTTCGATACTGGGGATGTTAGTGCATCTATCCTCCCATGGGATTTGCAGGATCTTGCGGAGACATAGTTGGTGGTATTTCTCCAGCGATTTGAGGTGTCTACTGTATATGGTCCACGTCTCTGAGCCATAAAGGAGGGTGGGTATCACTACAGCCTTGTAGACCACAAGCTTGGTGACAGATTTGAGGGCCTGGTCTTCGAACACAATCTTTCTCAGGTGACCAAAGGCTGCGCTGGTGCAATGGAGGCGGTGTTGTACCTTGTCGTTGAAGTCTGCCCTTGCTGATAGTAGGCTCCTGGGGTATGGATAGTGGTCCACGTTGTCTAAGGTTGCGCCGTGGATTTTGATGACTGGGGGGCAGTGCTGTGTGGTGAGGTCAGGTTGGTGGAGGACCTTTGTCCTATGGATATTTAGTGTAAGGCCCATGCTTTTGTATGCCTCGGTGAAGATGTTGATGATGGCTTGGAGTTCAGCCTTTGAGTGTGCGCAGACGCAAGCATCGTCCGCATACTGTAGCTCAATGACAGAGGATGGGGCGGTCTTGGATCTAGCCTGGAGGTGACAAAGGTTGAACAGGTTCCCACTGGTTTTATAGTTTATTTCCATTCCAGCAGGGAGCTTGTTGAGCATGAGATGGAGCATTGCAGCGAGAAAGATCGAGAAGAGAGTTGGCGCGATGATGCAGCCCTGCTTGACCCTGGTCCGGATGTGGATTGGGTCTGTGGTGGATCCGTTGGTCAGCATCATGACTTGCATGTCGTCGTGGAGCAGGCGGAGGATGGCGACAAACTTTTGGGGCCAACCGAAACGGAGGAGGACCCTCCATAGTCCCTCGCGGTTAACAGTGTCAAAGGCCTTTGTGAGGTCAAAGACCATGTACAAGGATTGGTGCTGTTCCCTGAATTTTTCTTGCAGTTGTCGCGCCATAAAGATCATGTCCATTGTGCCCTGTAATGGATGGAATCTGCATTGTGACTCTGGGAGGAGCTCTTCAGCCACAGGGAGAAGATGGTTGAGGAGGATTCTAGCGATGACTTTCTCAGTGGCTGACAACAGGGAGATTCCTCTGTAGTTGTCACAGTCGGACTTGTTCCCTTTTTTTAAAGATTAAGGGAGTGAAAGCCCTCTGCTTAGGATGTTTTGTGGGGGTTTCTGTAGGAGTTTGCAAAACTACCAAAAAATGTTACCTGCTTTGATTATACATTGAAATTACACTGAAAACAGAATAGAATTTCTACGCTTCTATGTGTAATCTGAAGCATTTTAAAGCAAGATTCGCATTTCGCTAAGAACAAAATTCAACAGTCAAGAGGTATTCCAGTAAATAAAATCCTGAAATGCCCTTATCTGTGTTGTGTGCTCTCTGAAAATATGACATTTGCCGACGAGAATGGGATGTAATCGGATAATACAAAGCTGAAATTTTTGTTGGTGCAGGTTTCAGCCAGCCGACAGAGAGATTTTGAGAGCTTCTCTGTTTTTGGAAACAGCTATAAATCCGAGGTAAATTACGAGCACACTTGGTTAAACTGCCAGAGTCAAAGTTACTGCCCCTATGGGTGTTATAGGGTGTTGGGGGCATTTCAACGCGACCGTGAAAGTTTCAGAGCGTATGTGGATTGGCTAAAAATGTTTTTCACTGCAAATAATATCATCAAAATCCCCAGTAATGAAGACAATAACTGGGCGGTGTTGAAACGAAAAAGAGCTATATTCTTAACTGAGGCCGGGCCTGAGTTGTATGAAACGCTGATAAATTTGCTTGTGTCTGACAAGCCAAAGGATACAATGCTGAAACAGATTCTAAGTTAGAACAACATTACAGCCCTGTTTCGTTAGAAATTGCTGAAAGTTAGCGTTTCAGAATACGAAATCAGAAGGCCAAAGAAAATATCAGTGAATACATTGTTGCATTAAAAAAGCTATCTATTCATTGTAATTTCCAAGACTTTCAGAACTGAGCATTGCGTGACCGCTTTGTTTGTGGGATGAAAAATGATGCGATCAGAAGAAAGTTATCGACGACGCCTAACTTGACTTTTGATTTAGTTTGTCAGACAGCTAGGCCGATGAGCATGGCCGACTAATATTCCCAAGAATTTCATGCTAATTTCAGTCATCAGACAACCGAGATGAATTGCCTGTAGGTTCAAAGTAAAAGGCAATGGGGCCCCAAAGTCTCAGAAACTGGAAATGGGAACAGAGTATTGACGTCCTGCTATCGGTGCCTGGGACAACACATTGCTCAAAGTTGTCCATATGTGAAGGCAGAGTGTTTCTTCTGCAGGAAAACTGGGCATCTTGCGAAGGCATGCCGACTGAAGGGTAAACCAGCTTTCAAAGCTATGAGTAGAAATCCCCAGAGACTACATAGCTTGGAAGAACAACAACAGGACGAGGAGACGTTAGAGTTGAACGTCATCAGGAGCATGAGTTTAACGGACGGCGATTTGAAAAGTATCATAATCCACAGAGATGTTGTAGGATTCAAGATATTCATGGAAATCGACACTGGTGAATCCGTGAGTGTAGTATCGGAGTCGCTATATCTCAACAAATTGCGGGATTTCCCATTGGAGAAAGACAAGATAGAGCGTGAGGCTACTCGGGAGAGAACATTCCGGTGGTAGGTTGTATCACTGTACCGGTGAAATACAAGGATCAAGTTCAGAGCTTGCCTCTAATAGTAGTGGCAAGTGACAAGCCGGCCTTACTAGGAAGAAATTGGTTGGGATCACTGAAGCTGGAGTGGAGTGAGATTTTTCATGTTGAAATGAGATTTGTGTCAAAGGCTGATGTCATCAAGAATTTTCCGAAGGTGCTCTACAAAACGGGCAGTCCGATCCAGGGCTTCAAGGCGAGTGTCAGGGTACAGAAGGACACTAGATCGGTTTACTGCAAGCCACGTTCCGTATCATATGTACTCGAGGAGAAAGTTGAGCAAGAACTCAAAAGACTAGAGACTGAGAACATTATTTCTAAGATAGATTGATGTAATTGGGCTACACCCATTGGTGTTGTACCTAAGTCCGATGGTAAGGTAAGATTGTGTGGTGATTATAAAGTAACCGTAAACCAGGTTCTAGAGGTAAATGTCCCCAATACATTGCCAAATATAGAAGTTTTGTTCACAACACTGACAGGTGGTCAGATCTTCTCAAAACTGGATCTTACGAATGCCTACTTACAGCTTGAACGAGATGAGGAGTCCAAGTCATGCTTGACTATAAATACTCATCTAGGCCTATATCAATTTAATAGTCTACCATTTGGAGTGTCTTCCGCCCCTGCCATATTCCAAGGGGTGATGAACCAGATTTTGCAAGGTATTGAAGGTATAGTATGTTATTTAGCTGACATACTAATTTTAGCACCAAATAGACAAATTCATAATAACATATTGAATGAAGTTCTCAAACGGCTAGAGAAGCACAGAGTACGAGTGGAGTACTTAGGGTACAGAGTAGACAAAGATGATTTACATCCAAGGAAAAACTGGATGCAATCAGAAATGCACCCACTCCCAAGAATGTCACTGAACTTCGATCATTTTTGGGTCTTTTGAACTATTATGGGAAGTTCCAACCAAATTTGGCTACAGTATTACATCCACTGAATGACCTATTGAAAAAATAGGTCCATTGGAAGCGGTCAAAAGAATGTGATACAGCATTCAAGGAGTGTAAAAGTAACTTGGTAGAGAGCACCATGCTAGTTCACTATGACGTATCTCAGGAGATCAAGCTAGCATGTGATGCCTCTCCGTATAGAGTTGAAGCAGTAATCTCTCATGTATTACGTAGTGGGGAGGAGAGACCAATTGCTTTTGCTTCACGCACTCTCAGTGCCAGTGAGCGTAATTATGCTCAAATCGAAAGGGAAGCTTTGGCATTAATTTTTGGGGTCAAGAAGTTCCATAAATACTTGTATGGTCGTAAGTTTACTCTCATTATGGACCATAAGCCCCTGACACCAATCCTCCATCCAAAGTCCCCAGTTCCAACATTAGCTGCAGCCCAAATGCAGAGATGAGCTTTGATTTTGTCAGCATAAACATATGATATTGAATACAGATGATTAGCTGATCACAGTAATGCTATGTCTAGATTGCCTTCCCCATCACAAGTTACACCCGATAGGGAAGAGGTGTTCTATTTTTCATACATTGATGAACTGCCAGTCACAGCTGAAGAGATTGGTAGAGCAACCAAACATGACCCAGTTATGTCAAAGGTATATGATTATATTGCAAACGGATGGCCAAACCAGGTAACAAACAAATATATTCATCCATTCTTCATTCGTAGGAATGAATTATCAGTCGATAAAGATTGTATCATGTGGGGTGCAAGAGTGGTTATACCAAATAAATTCAGGTCCAAATTATTAGGAGACCTCCATGACCAGCACCTGGGAATGTGCTTGGCCAAGAGTTTTGCATGCAGTTACATATGGTGATCAAGTCTTGATAAAGATATAGAGTACATCGTAAGTCAGTGTACGACATGTCAATCAGTAAGCAAGCAACCACCATCAGTACCATTACAGTCATGGAAATGGCCTCGCAGGGTGTGGCAAAGTCTACATATTGATTTTGCTGAGTTAGAAGGACAACAATTGTTCATTGTGATTGATAACCATTCGAAGTGGGTCGAGGTGTTTCCAATGTGGAAAATAACAAGTAAAACATTAGACATTTTGCGAAGATTATTTCCTTCATTTGGCCTCCCAGAAGAAATTGTTTTGGATAATGGACTACAATTTCGTTCAGAAGAATTTGCACAGTTCACGAGCAAAAATGTTGTGAAACATACCACAGTTCCACCGTACCATGTTGCTTCGAATGGTGCAGCTGAGCGCACTGTACAAATTGTAAAACGTGCCCTCATCAAACAAATGTTGGATCCAAATCCAAAGAAACGACAGTTGTCATTGGACCACAAATTGGCTAATTTTCTAATCATGTATTGTAATACTCCTCACACAACTACTGGTAGAACATCAGCAGAGTTGTTTTTCAAACGACAGCCACGAACCAGATTCTCGTTGTTAAAACCAAACTTGGCACAATCCGTAGAAGAGACACAATTAAGACAGAAATAGAATCATGATAGAGGTAGAGTAAAAGAGAGAAGTGTGAAATTAAATCAGAAGGTGAGAGTGAAGAACCATCACCATAAATGGGTAAAGTGGTTACCAGGAAGAATGGTGAAGATATGTGATCCTCGCACATATTTGGTCAAGATGCTTGATAATGGACAGGTTAGATTTGTTCACATTGATCATAAGTCCAGAACCAGGGGTCACAGTCTAAGGATAAGGGATAAGCCATTTAGGACCGAGATGAGGAGAAACTTCTTCACCCAGAGAGTGGTGAACCTGTGGAATTCTCTACCACAGAAAGTTGTTGAGGCCAATTCACTAAATATATTCAAAAAGGAGTTAGATGTAGTCCTTACTACTAGGGGGATCAAGGGGTATGGCGAGAAAGCAGGAATGGGGTACTGAAGTTGCATGTTCAGCCATGAACTCATTGAATGGCGGTGCAGGCTCGAATGGCCTACTCCTGCACCTATTTTCTATGTTTCTATGTTTACCCACAGATGTGGAAGTAGCTGAGAGTGGGAATGATTCAATTATTTCTGACTCATCAGATAGTTTTGATGCACCAGTAGCACATCCTACATCCAATGTACTGGAAACAAATCCAAGAGAAAGTCAGAATTTAAGTCTGAGTCCGAGTCAGGAAAACAAACAGTCTGAAGTTAGAGAGAGTTCAAATAGAAATTAAGGGCATCCCTTGGAGGAAAACTTCCCTCAGGATCAGCCTCGAATGAGTTTAAATTCAACACCATGTTTGGAAGGTTCTGTTTGAGAGCGAAGGTATCCTCTTCAAAACAGAAAACAAGTGGTTAAGCTTGATTTGTAAATTTGGCAAAATAAATCTTTATCCTTTGTTATGTATAACCATGCAAGTTATGTATGATGATTGTTTGTTATAATAACTTCTTCATTAAGGAGGGAGAAGTGTAATGTCTGTAGCTCCACACTGTGGATGCCTGTGTTACTGCAGCTAGTGCTGTTTAATAAAGAGCAGGTCACCTGACCAGCAGGGCGTAAGTTTCCAGAACCTGCAGCCATCTTACAGTTTGTGTGTTGTGTGCTCTCTGAAGATATGACAATCTGTATCCACGTGAAACATATAACACAGCATATATGTTTCCCAATGACTTATGTTGCTGTTTAGTTCTACTGTGCCAATTGTTCTTTGGTACCTTAACTGTGGTCACCAGCAGACTATTTTACAGGGGGGAGGAGAAGGCATCAAAGCATGTGTCTGCATCCTTTAGCAAGTGGTAACTGGTTACAAAAAGGAACAGGAAGGGTCCTGGTTGGACACGGAGGCCAACTCTCCACTGGCTGGGCCAAGATCAGCCAATTTAGTACAGGTCAAGGATCAATCCCAGGCTATCCCTGTTCTGTATAACTCAGTGCTACACCCCACAGTGCCTTTAGGTTGATTTCTTTTAACTAGCCCTGCGCATTGCAGGATGATTTTTCTCTGATATGTGCCTGCTTTCGAGACATTAGGGAAAGTGGGTGGAGATCTGCAATCCCGGTCTCTGCGCCTTTGTCAATGACATGTGTTTCTGGGAACATTTAAATGTTATGCAAATGATGTGGGAGTGCTGTTATGGCACCTCCCGTGTCACTTTCCTGGAACTCCGCCGGGAAAACGCCTGCCCCGAAGGAGCGGCCAGACAAAAGGTAAAGTGCAACATCCCCACATGCACCTGTGAGTCCCTGGCCAAAGACCACCCTAAGTGGAGGAAGAGCATCCGGGAGGGCGCTGAGCACCTCGAGTCTTGTCGCCGAGAGCGTGCAGAAATCAAGCGCAGGCAGTGGAAAGAACATGCGGCAAACCAGACTCCCTACCCACCCTTTCCTTCAACCACTGTCTGTCCCATCTGTGACAGAGACTGTAATTCCTGTATTGGACTGTTCAGTCACCTGAGAACTCACTTTTAGAGTGGAAGCAATTCTTCCTCGATTTCGAGGGACTGCCTATGATAATGATGGTATTGGAGGTCTTGTAAAGGGGAGGCCAGCAACTGCTACTTACCTCGGGTAAGTACAGTTTATTTTCATTTTTCAGTGCAGCACTGCGGAGGTGGAAGCCATCTGGCTGAAGCTTCTGTCAGCACAATGCTGAGGATCTGCGCTGTGACAGGCACAACTTCCTTCCCCCGATTTGGAGCGAGTGCCGATTCCCAGGCTGTGGTCTTGCCCAGGCCATTTCAATGAGCTGAACTCAGAAATCCGCTGAGTTAAAGTCGCATTTACACTTGGAGGAAGGGAAGGAGGAAAATCAGGGCCTATATATTTGTTAAATTAAGTTTGGTCAGTGTGGTAAGTAAAGACCAATCTTCAGTCCCTGCTCACCGTTTTGAAAACACTACCCCCAGTAATTCTGAGTAGATGGACCGCACTGGGATCCTATCTCCTCGCCTCACTCCACTGCATTTGCTCCACACTCGACCGCATGAACCAGTTGCCCACAAGACTCCATTTGGACTACTTCTTTAAAGCGAAACATTTTTATTGAAAAACTTAACCCAGAGTGTGCATGGGTCAGTATCTGAAGACAAAACATTTGAACACCTTGGTATAAGTTATTGATAAATGAATATTAATAACAAAAATGTCTGGTGGACACATATCTGGAATCACTTGGGGCGGTGCTCCAATCAGGAAGCAGAAGATCTCCCATTGAGCACGGATCTTTGAAGCATTTATATTTGGAGAATAAACATTTACTTTCAATTAAAACATGGCTATTCCAATTTTTAAGCCTTCGTCTGAAGTGCGTTTTGCCTCTTGTCTGATGAATTGATGGCGCGAGAATGATACCGGGATAAGATCAAACATTTGTTTATCAAAATTTGACGGTGCAGTTTTAATTATTAATGTGTAGTTGAATACTTGATTCTGTGTATATGCCTGTCAATTTGTCCTATTCCGCATTTTCTCCTGGTACCGTCCCAAATGAGATATTCAGGTTCTACATTTCTGGATGTCATCTAATTGGAAAAAACACATCCAATACAGTAATAAAGCATGAGAAGATGTTTTACACTCCGTGCGTAATTGCTGAGCAGTTGGTGGGTAATTAGCCCGACTCTATACCAGCAATTAGGGTTTTAATGTCGGTGCGGGTGATCGGCCAAGCCGGAACTTGACAGATTGCAAGTTCGGGATTTAGCGTATGTGCAAGCGCATATAGAAGTCCTGAACTTGCTGTCCATTTCAAAGACAGTAAGACGGCGTACTCTCGGAGTATACTGTCACAATGTGGACCACTTCCCTTATCTCGAAAGCCTCCTATCAACAAGAACAGGCATTGACGACGAGATCCAACACCGCCTCCAGTGCACCAGTGCAGCCTTCGGCCGCCTGAGGAAAAGAGTGTTTGAAGACCAGGCCCTCAAAACTGTCACCAAGCTCATGGTCTACAGGGCCGTAGTAATACTCACCCTCCTGTATGGCTCAGAGACGTGGACTGTGTCCAGTAGACACCTTAAGTCGCTGGAGAAATACCACCAACGATGTCTCCGCAAGATCCTACAAATCCCCCGGGAGGACAGACGCACCAACATTAGCGTCCTCGCCTCGGCCAACATCCCCAGCATTGAAGCACTGACCACACTTGATCAGCTCCGCTGGGCAGCCCACATAGTTCACATGCCAGACACGAGACTCCCAAAGCAAGCGCTCTACTCGGAACTCGTCCACGGCAAATGAGCCAAAGGTGGGCAGTGGAAACATTACAAGGACACCCTCAAAGCCTCCCTGATAAAGTGCGACAGCCCCACTGACACCTGGGAGTCCCTAGCCAAAGACCACCCTAAGTGGAGGAAGTGCATCCTTGTCGCCGTGAGCATGCAGAAATCAAGCGAAGGCAGCGGAAGGAGTGTGCGGCAAACCAGACTCCCCGCCCACCCTTTCCCTCAACCACTGTCTGTCCCACCTGTGACAGAGACTGTGGTTCTCATATTGGACTGTACAGTCACCTGAGAACTCATGCTAAGAGTGGAAGCAAGTCTTCCTCGATTCCAAGGGACTGCCTATGATGATGACTGTCATACCCACCGCAAATTCTGTCCCATTGTAGGTTAGTATGTAGTTTGGGACCTAGGTTGGCAGGTTCTTCATTGAAATACCTGTGAACTCATCCCTTTTTGGTGTGGAAGCAAGTCATCCTCAATACGAGGGACTGCCTAATACTATACTAATACCATTGTATGATGATGACATTTTATCAGCCCACCTGTGTATCACAGTAATTGTTACATATTTTCAGTTAGCTTTCCCCTAACTGAAATATCAGAGTTGCAGTGTAGTTTTTTTTGTCAGTTCTGTCCATTGTAGTTTGTTCCAGGAATTGAGCCTACTTGAAAAGAAACAAGCAAAATATGTTTCCCTTTTGTTCTAATATCAAGCCTGAAAGCAAGAAAAACTCCTCAAACAGGAAATCGGGGTTGTGGACCACTTTAGTGTTTGCACAGCTGTTGTCATCTAGCAAGGCAGAAAGTGGACTGAGGATGTTCTAAACAGCTTATTCTACTCTGTGAACATGCCTGTTTCATCTGGGTAATGCATTTCAAATACAACTCTCAACCTTGACTGCCTAAGTCATTATGATAAACGGCTTTCATCTCTACAGTGCATCTGTCAAATATATGATAATGCTGAGTTACTGGAAAGCACCCATAATCCTGAAGAATAAGGAAAATTATATGGTCATTAACATGATCATAACTAAAGTAATTATTTCATTTTACCCTCCCACCCTTCCACTGTGATTGCTAAATGAGAATTCGGATACATTAGTTCAACAAAATTATTTGGTTTTGTGATTTCAAACTATTTAAATCGGGATGACCAGGTAGAACATTTTTTAAAGTTAGCAAATGCCTGTATTTTATTTGTGTTGAAATAAGCCCATTTGAAAATTAACTTTTTAAAAAATAAAACCCATATTTGTCTTTTTGTGTAATTCTTTCTGTTTTTATTTTCTCGTCTTTTCTTCCTTCTCTCTTTATGGCTGTCACTTAAATTTCCCTTTCTTTCATTATTGCTGTCTCACTTACCTTTCTATAAGTATCTTCTCCACTCTCCCCCTACCTCTTCTGTATGTCTCCAGTGTCTCTCACACATGTTCTTGTATGCAAAAGGATCATTTTTAAGAGCAGGGAAGTTACCCTGGTGTCCGGGCCAATATTTATCCCTCAATCAACATAACAAAAACAGACTATCTGGTCATTATCACATGCTGATGTGGGAGCTTGCTTGTGCGCAAATTGTCTGCCGCGGTTCCTACATTACAACAGTGACTACACTCCAAAAGTACTTCATTGGCTGTAAAGCGCTTTGAGATGTCCAATGGTCGTGAAAGGCGCTATATAAATGTAAGTCTCTCTTTTTCTTTTTTTTGTCTTCATGCCACTGATGAGGAGTCTCGTCCACCAGCAGCACATATTGAAAGTTCGGGTGAGTGATTTTCCAAACATTGATGCATACCCGAATTTCCATTATTCTTTCGGAAGCACAACTTCAGAAAATTACCCCTAATATTTATCTTTTAACTTTTTTAAGACCTATGATATGCAGGAAGATTAAAGTCAACTGATACTGAGTTAGAGGTGGAGTTGGGAGAGACTCAGAGACGTGACAAAACATAGGTGCATTGGAGAAATGCTGGGGCAAAGAGTGAGGCCAGAAGGAACTGTGGATAGGGCTATGGTTGGAAGGAAGGAAGAGCTTGGAGTTAAAATATGGGAGTACATAGCCAGAATGAATTGCTGCTTGTGAGAGAGTGCTGGGATCTGGCAATACTTGGTGGGATTGTATTTTGGAGTCTAGATGGCCTTTGTAAGTAGTTGGGCTCAGGCAGCATTCATATGGGAAGACTGGGTAATGGAATTACTCATGGGATAGACTGTGAAACATGGGAGCACTGGAGGGAGAAGGCTGGTGCCTGAGAGTACTCTTGCGAGGGGAAAGCAATCCAGGGGGGACTGGAAGGTCCCTGCAAGCTGGGGCTTTTGATAAACATAAGGCACAGGTTTCTGTGGGCACTCTGGGAAGGAATTAGTGGTACTGAGGGGGTGCGAACTTGGATTAGTGGAGTGTAGGAGAACTGAGGAGCTGTGAAATGGGACCAATGGGGGAGGCTGGGACATTGGAAAAGTGAGTGAATACAGGATTTAAAGTACATGGGGAGTTACACTGGAGGGGGACTGATTTGTGGGGGCATTGAATGAAAAGATGGGGACTAGAAGCACTAAGGGGGGGAACATAGAAACAGGAGTAGCCAATGAGCCTCTCGAGTCTGTTCCTCCATTCAATGAGATTATGGCTGATCTGCGACCTAACTCCATATACCCACCTTTGGCCCATATCGCTTAATACCTTTGGTTAACAAAAATCTATCAATCTCCTATTTAGAATTAATAATTGATCTAGCATCAATTGCCGTTTGTGGAAGAGAGTTCCAAACTTCTACTACCCTTTGTGTGTAGAAGTGTTTCCTAATTTCACTCTGATTGTTAGACTATGCCCTAGATTCCTAGACTCCCCAACCAGTGGAAATAGTTTATCTCAATCTACCCTATCTGTTCCCCTTAATATGTTGAAAATTTCAATCCGTTCACCCTTAAACCTTCTAAATTCTAGGGAACACAACCCTAATAAAAGTAATCTCTCCTTGTAATTTAACCCTTGGAGTCTGGCTACCTTTCTGGTAAACCTACACTTCACTTCCTCCAAGGTCAGCATATCCTTCCTAAAGTATGGTGCCCAGAACTGCTCACAGTACTCCAGGTGTAGTCTAACTAGGGCTTTGTATAGCTGCAGGATAACTTCTACCTCCCTTGTATTCTAGTCCTCTAGATATGAAGTCCAGCATTCCGTTAGGCTTTTTGATTATTTTCTGTACCTGTTCGACATTTTAATGATCTATGTACCTGGCTCGCCAAGTCTCTTTGGATCTCCACTGCTTTTAGCTTTTCATCATTTTAGAAAGTAACCTGTTCTATTCTTTTTAGGTCCAAAGTGGATGACCTCACATTTGCCTACATTGGAGAAAATCCATTTGCCAGTTTTCCCCATTCACTTAATCTGTCGATATCCCGTTGTAATTTTATGCTTTCATCTACACTGCCTATAGTGGCGCCTAACATTCTGTCATGGGCAAATTTGGATATATGACTTTCTATGCCATCATCTAAGTCATTAATAAATACTTTGAATAGTTGAGGCCTCAACACAGATCCCTGCAAGACACCAGTAGTCACATCCTGCCAATTCGAGTACCTACCCATTATCCCTACTCTCTATCTCCTGCCACTCAGCCAATTTCCTAACTAGGTCAATAACTTACCTTCAATTCCATGGGCTTCTACCTTAGTTAACAACCTCTTTTGTGGAACTTTATCAGATGCCTTCTGGAAGTCCAAATAAATAACATTCATAGACATTCTCCTGTCCACTACTTTAGTCACCTCAAATAATTCAATCAGGCTTATCAGGCATGAACTACCTTTCACAAAACCATTCTGGCTCTCTCTGATCAACTGATAATTTTGGAGGTGTTCAGTCACCCCATCCTGAATTATAGGGCCCAAACTTGGTGGCCTTACTTACCGCCCACTGCCGCTGGCTGCTGCAGAGTTTTTTGGGCGGTCTCCCCTCGGTGCCATTTTTCACTGGGCCTCCCGCCGGTGGAAGGGGAGGACCGCTGATAGCCGCTAGCGCGCAAGGCAGGTAAGTGACCTCCTGCCCACCAAGCTGCCATTTGGTGTGGGCGGGAATCAGCGGCAGCATGTGGAAGGACTGCTGCAGGAAGGCAGGTCAAACCCAACAGTAAGTAAGAAGACCTGCAAAAAAAGGTTAGTGAACTTCTTTTATTTTTTTTCAGCGATTTATGTGGATGGGGTCCCCTGAAAGTGTTCCAGTGGGGTTTTTTTGTGTGTAAATTTTTATTTTAGTTGTTCCCCCTTCCCTGGGCCCGACTCAATCCTTGGCGGCACTTTGGCGAGGATTGCATTTGCCGCCGAGATTGGGAGCTCTTGCGCGCTGCCACCCAGATTCATGGCATGAGTCGTTTTTTTGCCGCCGGGCGGTACTGGCATATCATTCAAAGGAATCTTCCTGGCAAAGTACCACCAGGTCTCTCAGCGGTCCTTTGCGCGGCACTTGGGCAGGCCTTAGCTTTCACCAAGTTTGGGCCCATAGACTCTCATCATCATCATCATCATAGACGGTCCCTCGAACGAGGATGACTTGCTTCCATATGAGTTCACAGATGTTTCCCGATATTCCAGTCCTGAACTCCAGGGGTGGAAGATGCCTGTGCGTGAATTTTTTTTTAACGTGTGGTGACTGTTGCACATCAGCCACCACATGGGCTTGACGGAGCTAGGCCTTTATCCAGTGGCAAGGGTTAACCAGGACGACTGGAGACCAGCTCTGCTGCATGGACCTAGTGCACACACATATCGCAGTGTGGGCTAACCTGTGCTGCCCCTGGGCCCTTGGCTCTTCTGGGCCCCATACCCTCATTTGCCTCACCACCGCCACAAACATTTACCGCACCTCCACCACGTAGGCTGTAGTAACGTCCCAACAACAGATGTCAGGTAACTGGTCTATAATTTCCTAGTTTCCCTCTCTCGCCATTCTTAAGTAACAGAGCGACATGCGCAATTTTCCAATCTAAATGAATGGTTCCTGAATCAAGAGAACTTTGGAAGATTATAGTTTGGGCATCTGCAATATGCTCACCTACTGCCTTTAAAAGTAGATAGGAGTTGACCGGTTCAGTTGCTGGTTTTTGACAGTAGTCCTATTCTTTGTTTCTGTATAATCTTCAATTTACCTAACAGTCCTATGCAGCTAGTGTTTATGCATCATAAGCTCTTTAATTATTTGGAGTATTTATAAATTATCTTTGCCAGTTCAATTGATGCATTTTTATGCTTTTATAGATAAATTCAACCAGCTATTTTATTGAGGGTACAATCAATCAAAACAAAATATTAGAACTAATTATTGCCGATATACTGGATAAACACAATGTGTTAATGTGACATTCCTCAATCCGTTATTTTTAACAAAATGCACAGAGCCATTTCTTATGACAAAGTAATTTCTACCTTCCGAACTCTTTCATTTTGTGATTTAAAGATAAATGTGAAACTATTCAGTTTTTTATTTCCAAAGTTTTTTTCTTTCCTGTTCCTCTGAATGGGAAACTGAGTACCAAATAAATGCTGCCACTCAGGCGGTTTTCAGCAATTGTATATATTTTTCATAATTCGTGATGTGGAGGAAGAATTCAGGTCAAATATTTCAATGAAAATGCATAATCTTGAATTATATCATTTGAAAACCTTACATCAATATGCATTCCCTTTCTTTCAAAAGTGCGTCAGTACTAAAGCATTTCAGGTTCCTAATACTTACACTAATTTAGATGTCATATACAGAGACATTGTGGGAAATTCTAAAATATATTCAGGATAAAAGTTCTGAAAATATCACTGGATCTGGTTTATATTTATAAACTTTTTAAAAATGAACATTTTTAATACTGCTTATTGTTGATATTTGTTTTACAGGGCAATACGGTCATTTGTATAACTACTTAAAGACTATAGATGTTTATTTGTCACTGAGAGAATTAATTTTATTATTAACGTACTGGGTAGTCTGTAGAATATGCATCTCAGCAAAATCTATTTTCTAAGATGATAGCTGATTATTATTAGAAACATTGGAGTGAAATAAGATTAATGGACCCTGATGACAGTCTGAAAAATCTCCTCAATGCTCTATGTCCATGCTCCAGCTCTGGCTTACTGTTTGTTCCCTGCTCTTTCCACTCTATCATTGCTTCTGTGACGTGAGGGGCCTGATACAAGTTGTTGCAACAATGCTCCCAAAGTTCCAGGTTTTGAAAGATTGTTCCTCATTCGTGGAATTTTAATTTCTATAATTGAATACTGCATTGAAGTAACAATTTACAGCAAAAACATTATTTTTCCATACTTTGGCATACTTAAATTAAGTTTCTTGCCCTCCCCTTAGTGATGTGCTCCATAGAATGACCCATTGAGAACCAGCAAACCTTATGAACAGTAGTAGTTTAGTTTGAATATTAGTGGTATTCCAAACTGCATTCAAACACAGGCCTCTGAATTTGAGTGCAGTGCTCAAGCTGTTGGGTTAACTTGACCTTCTGACAGCTAATCTTTAAGAGAACAAAACAGCACTATTATGCTTTCTTTAAAATCCCATTCATAAGACTATAAGAACAAAATAAATAGGAGCAGGAGTAGGCCAATCAGACCTTCGAGCCTGTTCCACCATTCAATAACATCATGGCTGATCTTCTACCTCAACTTCACCTTCCTGCACTATGCCCATAACCCTTGATTCCCTGAGTATCCAAAAGTCTATCGATCTCTGTCTTGAATATACTCACTGACTGAGCATCCACGACCCTCTGGGGTAGAGAATTCCAAATATACTCAACCCTCTGAGTGAAAAAATTTCTCCTCATCTCAGTCCTTATTCTGAGACTGCGAACCCTAGTTAAGGGAAACATCCTCCCAGCATCTATCCTGTCAAGCCTCTTAAGAACTTGATATGCTTCAATGAGATCACCTCTCACTCTTCTAATCTCTAGGGAATATAGACCTAGTCTACTCAGTCTCTCCTCATAGGACAATCCCATTAATCAGTTTACTGAACCTTCGTTGCACTCCTTCTAAGGCAAGCATATCCTTCCTTCAGTAAGGAGACCAAAATTGTATTTTTAAGGTAAATCATTTTAGGCATTCAGTCTGTTCCAATTTTGACTTTTTCTCCCTGAAGGCAGTGTTCACAGACACCTTACTTTGAATGAGATGGAAGTCCGAGACAGGATAATTGGATCAAAAAAAATGTGATCCTCAAAAATAGATGGTATTTATCCCAGACTGCTGAAAGAGACTAGGGAAGAAATGTATGAACCATTGACAAACATTATGAGCGAGTCATTGGACACTGGGGAGATGCCAGAAGATTTGAAATAAGCCAATTTAGAGCCCGTATTCAGGAGTAAACTTGAGGATCTCGGTCAGCACGGATTCAGAAGAGGAAGATCCTGTCTGATCAATCTCCTCAACTTCTTTGAACTGGTAACAATCCAAGTGGACTGTAGTAAGCTCTACAATGTGGTGTATCTTGACTTACGCCTTTTGACAAGACTCCGCAAGAAAGTCTATTAACTAAACTCAAAACTGTGGTGATTCAGGGAATGGATGAAGCGTCGAAACAACGAATAATTGTTAAATGAGCTATGTTAGTAAGGGGGAAATGCTGACTCCTTTACCAAAGGGTCATTAGACAAAAATTACGTGCCTTAATGAAAGTTTGCTTTAATGGCCTACATCGGGAGAGTGGATTGTGGGAAGCACGTCTCAAGATTGGTCACTGGACTGAAATGTCGCGATGTCAAAGGAGGGCTGGTTCTGCACAAAATGCCTGCTCCCAAGTTGCCTCTGAGGAACAGTTCCAAAACACAAAACAGGGTAGCAAGAAATGACTTAGAGACACTAGTTAGGCTGAAGCTCACTGTATAATGTTTATGAAAAATGGTCAAGTCAATGGACTATTCTCCTCTTTTAATATAAATTAAGAATTTCTTGAACTGTATTTTGCCTTGCTCCTCAGGTTAACTTTTTTTGTTAACTTTAGCTATCTAAACTCTTATTTATCTCAACTTATTTATAGTCACTAGAGTGATTAGCATAATTGAGAGCTATTTATAAATGTTTGATGGAAAATACATGGATGTAATGTTCCAGTAAGTCGCTTCCAGAAACAAATCATTAACTATTTGAAGAAAGGACCCCGAAAATCCACAGGGTGCAATCCCTGGAGGTTATGCCAGAATAATGCCACCGATGCCTCCAGCACTAACCCTACCAGAATTTGAGGGTCAGCAGCAAAGCATCTCAGTTGGATGGGTCGTGTACATGGCAGGCATATCTCCAGTACCCATCTGCCTCATGCAGCTGGGAAGTCCAGTGCCTGGCTGCCTTTCGGGGGTTGCTCAGTCCTCCCACCAGCTTCCTGCATTCTTTAATTAACACCCTTTGTAAGGGGGCTATTTATATTTTTCCCAAAAATTCTGGGCATTGAATGGCCAGGACCTGGAGGGGCCCACTTCTGCCCACCTCATCTCACTGGGCACATCAAATGCACTGGGAACTCTCCAATTATGGCTCCTCCTCTTTATGACATTTGCTACTTACAAGGCAGGCCAGAAAATCCCCAAAACAGCGGAGACCCAGTGCAACCGGGTCCCTGCCATTTTCAGTGGATTCTGCTGGTCACCTGCTGAAGTTCCAGCAGGGGTCACTACAACAACCCCTGAGGAATATTGTGACCAAGATGTTTAAACAATCACATGTTGCAAGTGGTGGCTTTTACATTTAAGATGTTTCTAGCAGATAAAGTGTTGCCAGTATTTAGGTTAGAACAAGCTGAGCTCATTTAGAGCTTGGTACAGTGACATTGGTTTCAAATGCAAGATTTTAACCTTCAAAGCCATGTGATGACCTTATCAGAAACTGATGCCTACATCCTTCCACCTATATATTCTGTTATTTTAGTTCTTCTCAATCCTGATCCCTTATTCTGTAAATTTAGCCGTGTTGATTCTGTTCTATGAAGAACTTTGCACATACAAAGTGTCAAAAAAGAAAGCAAGAAACAATTTATTATTTGCCAGAGAAGGCTGCATGGTGGGAAAATGCTCTGTATCTCTGTCCTACAACAACAACAACAACTTGTATTTATATAGCACCTTTTATGTAGTAAAACATCCTACGGTGCTTCACAGGAGTGTTATAAGACAAAAACATAAATTTGAGCCAGATAAGAAGAAATTACGGCAGATGAAAAAAGCTTGGTCAAAGACATTGGTTTTAAGGAGCGTCTTGAAGGAGAAAAGAGAGGGAGAGAGGCGGAAAGGTTTAGGGAAGGATTTCCAGAGCTAAGGGCATAGGTAGCTGAAGGCACGGCCACCAATGGTTGAGCAGTTATAATCAGGGATGCTCAAGAGGGCAGAATTTGAGAAGTGCAGATATCTTGGGGGGGTGGGGGGGGCGGGGGCGCGGGTTCTGAGGCTGAAGGAAATGATAGAGATAGGGAGAGGTGAGCCCATGGAGGAATTTGTAAACAAGGATGAGAATTTTGAAATCAAGGCTTGCTTAACCGTAAGCCAATGTAGGTCAGCGAGCACAGGGGTGATGGGTGAGTGGGACTTGGTCCGAGTTAGGACATGGGCTGCCAAGTTTTGATTACCTCCAGTTTACGTAAGGTAGAATGTGGGAGGCCAGCCTGGAGTGCTTTGGAGTAGTCAAGACTAGAGGTAACAAAGGCATGGATGGGGGTTTCAGCAGCAGATGAGCTGAGGCAGGGGTCGAGACGAGCAATGTTATGGGGGTGGAAATAGGCGGTTTTAGTTATGCCGTGGATATGTGGCCAGTAGCTCATTCCAGGGTCAAACATGACACCAAGGTTACGAACAGTCTGGTTCAGCCTCAGACAGTTGCTAGTTGGTGGCTAGGGAACACAGTTTGTGACAGGGACCAAAGACAATAGCTTCGGTCTTCCCAATATTTAATTGGAGAAAATTTCTGCTCATCCAGTACTGGATGTCGGACAAGCTGCCTGACAATAATGAGACCGTGGAGGGGTCGAGGAGTGGTGGTGAGGTAGAGCTGGGTGTTGTCAACGATTGTGTGGAATTTTTGGATGATGTCGCCAAGGGGTAGCATATAGATGAGAAATAGGAGGGGGTCAAGGACAGATCCTTGGGGGGCACCAGAGGTAACTATGCAGGAGTGGGAAGAGAAGCCATTGCTGGTGATTTTCTGGCTATGATTAAATAGATAAGAATGAAAGCAGGCGAATGCAGTCCCACCAAGCTGGACAATGGTGGAAAGGCGTTGGTGGAGTGGTCAACTGAGTAAAAGGCTGCAGCCGGTTCAAGAAGGATGAAGAGGGATAGTTTTGTTTTGTCACATCACAAAGGATGTCACTTTGATGAGCGCCATTTCAGTACTGTGGCAGGGGCAGAAACCAGATTGAAAGGATTCAAACATGGAGTTTCAGGAAAGATGGACATGGCTTTGAGAGGCAACAACACGTTCAAAGACTTTAGAGAGGAAAGGAAGTTTGGAGATGGGGCGATAGCTTGCATGCACAGTGGGGTCAAGGGTTGTTTTTTTGAGGAGAGAGGTGATTAAGGCAGATTTGAAGGAAAGGGGGACCGTACCTGAGGAGGGAGAACCGTTAACAATGTCAACTAACATGGGAGTCAGAAAAGGAAGTTGGTTGGTCAGCAGTTTAGTGGGAATAGGGACAAGGGAGCAGAAAGTGGGTCTCATGGACAAGATGATCATGGAGGGGTCAAGACGGGAGATCAGAGAGAAACTGGAGAAAGATGTGAGTTTAGCGCTAGGGCAGGGGGGAACCTCTGAGGTAGTTTGGCCGGTGGGCTAAGGGAAGGAAGCAGCTGATCGGATGATCTCAATCTTTGATACAAAGAAGTCCATGAGCTTCTCGCACTTCTTGCTGGAGGTGAGTGTGGTGGAGACAGGGGAGAGGGGTTTAAGAAGATGGTTAGCAGTAGAGAATAGTAGCAGGGGGTTCTCTAGGCATTCCAGAATGATCCTGGAATAGTGAGCAGTTTTGGCAGACAAGAGTCGGACCCAATAATGCTTTATGTGGTCCAGTCAGACCTGGCGGCGACTGGTTAAACCAACTGTCCGCCACATCCATTCAAGTCTGCGCCCCTTAGATTTGAGAGAGTGAAGATAAGGGCTGTACCGGGGGAATGACCAGGATGAGAGAGAGTAATGGTTTTAATAGGGACTAGGGCCTCAAAGATGGTGGTGAGGGTGTGGTTGAGCAGATCAGTGGCTGCAGAAATGTCATGTTGAATGGAAAGCCAAAGGCTGGAGAGTTTGGAGTTGTTAAGTGCAGTTGTAAGAGAGTCGGGAGAGAGTTTTTTCCAGGGGTGGACTCAGAAGGAAGTAGGTTTGGGTGGGGAAAGGGGGATGTGGGTGGAGAGCAATACAAGGAAATGGTCAGAGGTGGCCTTGCCTGCGGGGGGCTAACCTTGCCAATCTTCTCCCTGTCCAACTCACCCATCCAAGCGCTGACCCTGTGGATGCTGGCAGTGGATTAGCTAGCACCGATCCACTCTGCATCTCCTTGCGTAATGTCCGTTCACTAGCGAACAAGGCCCTTGCAATCCATGAGCTTATCGTGGATAATTGCATCGACATCTTGGCCCTGGCGGAAACTTGGCTGATGGCTGATACGGTAAGAATAATGAGGCCACGAAAGATGGCAAGGTCAAGGGGGTGGCCATGAATATGGGTTGGTGAGTTCACGTTGGGGGAGAAATTAAGGGAGGATAGGTGGGTAGTGAACTCAGAGGAGAGAGAGCATGATGAATTGAGATGGAGGTTCAAATCACCGAGGATGAGAAGTCGCTTGGTGCAGAGGCAGAGGGAGGAAAGCAGTGGGGATATCTTGGTGATAACGTTTTTATCGTACTTGGGTGGGCAGTAATGATCATTTTAATGAGAGGTGAGAGGCATGGAATAAGGTGAGATGTTCAAAGGAGGAGAAAGTGCCAAACGAGTAAGGGGATAGAGGAGTAGGGAGACAGATTTGGTGATGAGAGCCATACCACCACCACGGTGGTTTGGCCTGGGCAAATGGTGGAAGGTATAGCCAAGTGGGGAGACTTCATTGAAAGGTAAGGTATCATCGGCCATCAGCCAAGTTTCCATCAGGGCCATAATGTCGATGCAATTATCCATGATAAGCTCAAGGATTGCAAGGGCCTTGTTCAGAAGTGAATGGACATTGTGCAAGGAGATGCAGAGTGGATGGCTGATCCACTGCCAGCATCCACAGGGTCAGTGCTTGGAGGGGTGAGTTGGACGGGGAGGAAATTGGCAAGGTTAGCCCTCCGCGGGTAAGCTGGGCGGCAAGGTCGGTGAGAAAGTACGATGGGACAGTTTGGATTGCTATTTGTGAGGTGACGATTGCTACGTGGGCCCTTCGGAGGATGCCAAGAGAGGAACAGAGGGAAGCTGTAGGCTTTTCTAAGAGGGAAGTCAAGCCTAGGATGGTAGCAGGAGAGTAGGAAGGTCAAATGGGGTGCTGAAGTTGCATGTTCAGCCATGAACTCATTGAATGGCGGTGCAGGCTAGAAGGGCCGAATGGCCTACTCCTGCACCTATTTTCTATGTTTCTAAGAGTAATAAAGGGTTGGGGTAGGGATTTGGGAGGACAGAATATCCGAGAGAGGAGAGATGAAAGGCAGCATGACGATAAGAGAGAACAGTCAGGGAGAAATAGAGAGAAAAGAAAAAGTGGGAGAAAAAAGTGGAAATAGAAGTGGTGGAGTCAGGTCCGGAGCAGCAGCCAAAATGCACATGCGAATGGACACAGGGAAGAACACAAGTTATATAGGCCTGGTTATGTAGCAATGATAGGGATGCATATTTCCTGGTAGTAACAGGGAATAGGTTGGTGACAATAGTAAGGAGTCCAGAGTTAAAGTGGAGGGCAAAAGTTGACATGGGTAGGATAGAATCGGTTTGGAGCATCGACGAACTGTTGTCCAAGTTCAGAAACAGATGTAGCAGGCAAGAGAAGTCCAGAAGCTATTTGAATGATAGAGAATTGAAGGATGGCGGTTATTGCGTGGTAATGAGAGTCGGTTTCGGTACAGGAAGGTGATGGCGAAGTTCATGCGAAGTTGGAGATCACCATAGATCAGAAGCAGTGGAGAAAATGTATAACCACACAAGCCAGCAACCAACAAAGCAGAAAAGCCAGTAGAACGAGTCATCCAACTCAGCCGAAAGACATCATCAAGGAGCAGTGACCAACAGGGCTGACAAACTGGTTGAAAGAGTCCTATTCTCCTGTTTGATGATTTCTCCAACTGACATTTAAGCATTTTTCCGTTTGCAGCATTCTAATCTGTCAACATCTTGTATAGTTGCCAGATTTTTTTCTTGATAGACTGTATATCTGTACTCTGGTACTATCTATAAAAATTAAAGACATATTAAACTATTAATATTGTTTTCTTAGGCTTTTGAATCCATAAAATGCAAATCAAATTAATTCCTCCTATGCAGAGAGAGAGCCTCTCTGTTAGTGCACTGTCTGTATTGTAATGCAAAGCATCCTGTTGCTGCTTTTACATCGCAGAATATAGTCTTAATCTGTGCCCTGATTGTACTGAGTAAACCTTGAATTAAACCAACCACAATGAAAAAAAGCTTGGGTTCCGATGTGGAAGGCACATATTATCCACTTTCTAAAAGTCAAATATATTTTCCCTGTGGGAGATCATACACCCATTGTAATGTTAGTTTAAGGTTTTCCTATCCATAGTCACAGCAAATGTACTAGAAGCAATTTTAAATTTACAAAATTCAAATTGAAGTTTTTTTTCCCAAAATTTTTTTTTAATTAAAAAACCCTGCTTATTTGGAACATTCATCAAAATGAAAGAATGACCACACTGTTACGGAACATTTGTTTTTCAGTAAAGTGTCAATATCAAAGCATGCACTTTAAGGTTAGATATGAGATAGGATACATGCAGCGCAGAACTCTGTTCACTATCCCAGCAATGTGCTTTCATCCCACACTTCAGAGGAGCCCCCATTTAATGCATCAGTGGCATTTTTATTTCCACACTTCCTCCGGACTCTGAGGGAGAATGCTGAACTGCTGCCAATTAACAAAACAACACTATACTGTGAACTTGCATTAATCAAAAACTTGATTGAAACTATTCCGACTCATCTCTGTTATGACTCTTAAGACATTAGAACGTTCTGACTCTCCAGACTTCTATATGATCTGACTATGTTAGAATCCAGAGGTCGTTGCAGTGAAAGGTCGATATTCCAGTACACTGTCCAGCCTAGTCCCCTGGAATTGCATTTGTTAACTGCTTAAACAGCACAGACTGTATGCGGTCAATAAAGAAAGTTAGCATAAGGGTGATCATTAAAGACAAAAGTAGAAGGGGGAAGATCACATATTTCCTACATTACAACTGACTACACTTCAAAAGTACAGTGCTTTGGGACATCCTGAGGTTGTGTAAGGTTCTATATAAATGCATGTCTTTCTTTATTTAAAGTAACTACCTGAGGTGTGTTCTACCATCATCGTTATTTGAAACTAATAAATATCCTACTGCAGATTTTAGATTGAATTTTAATACAATCTAAATAGAAATCTCTTAAAGGATGGAACAGTTGAATATAATATGTACAAATCTGTTTCGTGACCATCTGGATTTCAATCCCACAGTTAGTTATTTGAAGACTTGGCTCTCACACATACACTTAATTTTTTTTTTAAGGAAATTTACATCTCATCCTTCACTGCTTAACAAGAATTTCACCCCAGAAGGCAAAATCATTTACTCGATGATTCTGTCCAGTCCCTCAGCCTCAGACCTGCCTGGACCCCTCTATCATTGTGGAATTAGGCAGTTTAGCAAAGTTCTCATTTGTCTAGGTAACCTTCCCCATTCTTTTATTTTTTAAACTCGCGTTTTCTGATCCTATATGATTCGAGGACTCTATTTTTTGTTCCTTATTTTCTACCCTTACTCCTTCTCTCCTGAAGCTGTTGACTCGTTGTGGGGTACACTTTCATGGGCATCAGCAGGACTCCAGTGCCTCCAAGTGGCCAGTCTTCATGTGTGAACCTGAAGTTTCAGCCTGAATAGTGTCAGCCTTCTGTTTGAGCCTGGGGTCATCAAACCCAAGCCCATCCAATTCTCACCCAGTAGTGCTTAGTGGCTAGCAAACAGGTGCAGGAGTCCTTGCTGATTCCCCTTCCCCTTCCCCAGCCCAGGGGTGCTGCAGCATTTATAGTGCCCCCACTGCTGAAGACCAACTATCTCAGAACAGACCAGAGTTTGAACCTAGAACAGAAAGCAAAATACTGCAGGGGCTGGAAAACTGAAATACAAACAGAAATTACTCGGTGCAGATCAGGCAACATCTGTGGAGAAAGGAAGATAGGATTAATGTTGCAAGTCGATGACCTTTCATTGTTCTGAAAAATTCCAGCAATTTCTGTTTCTGATTGAATCTAGAACCTTGCTAGTCTGTATGGCTCAGTCTCATACCAGATGGTGCACTTGTCTTTCCTTCCAACCTTTCCCTTCCTCGACATCTATCTCCATTTCTAAAGGGATAGGCTGTCCACCAACGTCTACTGCAAGTCCAGCGACACCCATGGCCTCCTTGACTATACTTCCTCTCACCTGGCTTCCTGTAAGAACTCGATTCCATTCTCTATTCTGGGAGTGTAGGAGGCGTGGACTGTCCTAGTCCACAGTTCCATTTCATCCTTTGCCTCATCTGGCACTTTAAGAAAAAACTTTTTTCCTTCCTGTCAAGTGTCAAGGACCACAAGCTTCAACACCTCTTAGATACCAACGCCCCACCTAATTCTTCTTCCCCTTCACATTCCTCTGACCCCATCCCTCCTAATCTTACCCTTTGCCATGTTTTCATCATCCCTTCTCTGACCCCAAACAATAAGGCCTCAGCTTCATCACCTGTTGCCCCCACCGCAATGAATTTCAAGCTCAATACGATGCCTAGGGCTTTTTTTTGTCACCTTCGCCTCCATGCCCACTTCTTTGGCCAGGTGTCTCCCCCCCCCCCCCTCCCCAACTACACAGAAAATCTTTTCCCCCGTATTCAGAATTCTCGTTCCACTGGGACCCTCCTTTTGGCCTCTTAGCCTCTCTTGGTCATTTCATTAGAATCGACCGTCTCAATTTCTTTGTTCCCCTCATTCACTCTAATCTACCTCTCTTTGAACTTGCAGCACTCCGTTCTCTCAGGTCCAAAACTGACATTGTCATTAAACCTGCTGACAAGGGCAGCGCTGTTTTTGTTTGGTGAACAGATCTCTACTTTGTGGATGCAGAACACTAACTCTCTGACATCTCCTCCTGCCCCTGGACCACGACCCCACCAAAAAATATCAAGCCATTATTTTCCAGACCATCACTGACCTTGTCTCCTCTGAAGATTCCCCCTCCTCACCCTCACCCCCCATGGTATCCAACCACATTGCTCCCCAACCCTGCACAGCCTGCTTCTGTCTCCTTCCCAAGATCCATAAACAGGGCTGTTCTAGTAGACCCATCATTTCAGCTGTTCTTGCCCCACTGAATGTATTTCTTACTTTTTCAATTCCAATTTTATTCTATCTTAGTTTCTTCCGACCTACATCCGCAACACTTCCGCCACACTCGCCACTTTAACCATTTCCAGCATCTTGGCCCTAAGTTTCTCCTTTTCACCATCGACGTCCAATCCCTCTACACCCCCCATCCCCCACCAGGATGGCCTTAGGCCTTAGGGCCCTCCACTTCGTCCTTGAATGGAGGCCCAACCAATCCTCATCCACAACCACCCTCCTCCGCCTGGCTGAACTTGCATTGAACAACTTCTCCTTTAACTCCACTCACTTCCTCCAAATAAAAGGTGTCACTATGGGAACCCATATGGGTCCTAGGATTCATTAGGTGCAGCTCTCTGGGTAGCGACATTCAGTCACACTGCACTTGCGCACTATGGTAAGGAAGCAGGAAGAAGAGAGCATCACACAGGGCAGGATTGGCACCAAGTTGGGGAGCTACAGCTCAGGAGCAGGTCTTCAGAATAGAATTGATATTTGCTGAAGAGGAGCAGTGAAGAACAACATCAAAAGAGGAGCAAAAAAAGTGGTAGGTGAAAGTTATGGATCAAAGATCATTATATGTTGAAAATAGTCAGCTTGTTGCTGAAAATGGATTGTGGGGTTTCTGGTTTAATAGTCCAAAGTATGTTTTAAATGTTCCTGCTGACCTGAAGTCCCCCGTTTAAGAAGTTCAAGTTCCACGGCTTGTTGCAAGTTTTAGAAAAGCTAAGATCTCTCCTTTGCACAGTCAGAGGTTCAGGATGTGCTACACAATTAGAAATAGGTTTTGGATTTCGTTATCTTCTTGGAAGTTATTAATTTATTTTCATATCATTATGCGGGGCTAAACATGAGCAAAATGGTTACCATGTATACTTTAATTTGTGCAGGCAAGTTTTGATTTGAGGGATAATAACTATCTTGCCAGTTGGAGAGACAAGTGCAGTTGGTGACTTTTATACACAATTTGTACAACCTTATAACTGAGCATACACGAACTGATTCCAAGTGGGAGTTCACCATTTTGAGAGTATAATGGAAAACTAATGTGCCTTCCTTGTCATTACAATCTATTACATTTCAATTCCTCAAATCTTCAGCAGAAGTTCCATGCTAACCATGAACATATGGATGACGGTTTTCAAAAATTCTCAAATTCGAACATTAAAAGGAAAGACATTGAAAAGTCAACTTGAATAACAAAGACTTTTACAGTAAATGTACTAAACCAGTCAAGACAGTGGGGTCAAATGTAGAGTCTGGTATGGCCCACCTGTGTCTGATTTCTGACAGATTTTGTCCTGCACAGACTTCCAGCTGGGCCAGTATTACCTGATTAGCTGAAGTTATCAAGACACCAACTATCTCTGCACCCCCTGGCGTATCTACCTGCCACGATCATAGGGACCTGTCACTTTATAATCTGAGTAAGTAGAAGGGCTTATGCAGAGCTGTGCTATCTCCTCTAATGGTCAACTATGACCTGAAATTTGGCTGATCATCCTTGCAGGCATGCTGCAGTGACGACCTCCTCACAAGCACCTCGACTCCAGCAGTCATTAAAGAGGTGGTTGGGTGTTGGGCTACTGCACCTGATGTTCATTTTCCCTTCATCTTGGCCATCACATATTAATGCTCCCCTTTAATTGTCTTCTTCCCTTTAAATTACATCTACATATGCAATTTTCCTCTCTTACCACTTGTGTGACCCGCCTGAGTCTGCACCGAGTGTTGTGAATAATTATGTAGATGAGCCTAGACTGGAGAATTGAGTATTATACTGAACCTTCAGGCGCAATTTGCACCAATTCTAAGATATTTATAGCTCATTTAGAAAAATCAGCTTGTAACTCTAGTTTCATATCACATTGCATGGAACATTGCCCTTGCAAGGGTAATTTTGTGATGTAGATTCCTAAACTCAGCCACCAATCGACTGCAAAAGAAAGTTTCAGATCAGCAAGTGTCTTGTCACACAGTAGAACATCAGGGGGAAGAATTTCCGCAGAATTCTTCCAATCTCCTGCCATAATTCGATGAAGATCGGCGGAAACCCTGAAGAAATGACATAAACAACTCATAACGCCGTTTCCCCTGGGTTTCCATCAATCTTTTGTCAAAGTTACCGCAGGAGATTGGGAGAACCCACATGGACATTATACTCCCAGATCTTGGATCTAACTAGTGAAGTTGAATCAGAATTGGATCCAGATGTGTTCATATTTCAATCTCCTATTAGATGAGTTTTGTGATGTTGAGAGAGGCCTCAGCTAAATTATTTGTGTACAGTGTCTGATGTCTACTGTGAAGGAAGAACTGCTTGACATTGTGGGCTACATTTTCCTCCATTATACCACTTGAAAACAGGTGTTATGGCAGCAAAGGAATAAGGAAAATGGGGTTGGGAGGGAGGTGTACCACCAAATCTCGCCTCTAACTGTTTTTCTTCACCTCCAGCAGGGATCCTTCCTGTCAGACCCTTTCCCGCCCCATTGCACCTAAATGATGGCAAGGCCTGGGAAAGAAGCCAATTTCACTGCCTTCCCCCACTGTACCATTGCCCCCGAGGTATTAGTAGATGATGGGTGATGGTACCTGTTGGGGGAGCGGCCATAATCCAGCTGTTAGCCACGTTGGACGGAGAGGGTGTGATACTGGCCATCTATTGCTCTTTGCTCCATCCATACTCACTCGTGAAGACCCAGAATTTGAAAAAAAAATCTTTGGTGCTTTTGTCCCTTTTAAAGATAGCTTCCCTTTCTGGTATTGCAGCACCAATACATTTAGGCCGGCTCTCTTAGTGTGGTGGAGAAACTGCCAGAAGCCTGGCCTGCATCTTTAATGACCACAACCCAGGAAAATGGGACGGGTTCATGATGAGGTCGGGGAAATGGGTGGAAGCCCCACCCTGACCCAGCCCTGGCCCCAGCAACAAAACAACTCTGAAGGAATATCCAACCATTAAAACAAAATTAACCCAGGCCGTGGATATCAAAGATATCTTCAAGATCAAGGCGAAGGATTGTGTAATGTTTGTAATTCTGTAAGTCTTCTGTCTTATTACTTTTTTCAAAAGCCTTAATGATGGATGAGAAGTGTGTCAGTTCACCTCTCTGCAACTGAGTTTGAAGCAGCTTATGTTTATTTATAAAGCACAACATAGTTTGTATTAGTTCCGATAACAATTTCATCTTGTCAATTCTGGGTTTCCATTGACCTTTTTTTGCATGAATACTTCTGCAGGATTCAGCAATTCAAAAAAAAATAGTCATCACTTTTGTGCTTGAAAGCCAATGGACTGCATAGTGAAGCATGAGGTCTGAAGGAAATTCTTCAATCTGCGTTTAAAATTGTCTGTGGGTTTCAATGTAATTCACAATTTCCAAAACAACTTTTATGACATGCTTCAAATTCAGATGTTTTGACACCAACTACTCCTGCTGAATGATGCAATTAACTGTCCAGATTCAGGAAAGCTATCATTAGCTTTACAAAGTTCCAATCATTTGCTTACTGATCCTAACATCGCTGTCGACCTTTCTGTAGAATTGGCAGTAAGTTTCAGTAATGGTACAGTGGCTTTCTGAATAACAGACTATGCGGTGCACTGGCTTACAAGAGGAATGTAAAACTTTGCAGTTGGAAGGAGTGCTAACGGAAGTGCTATCTTTCAGATTGGTTAAACCGAGGCCCTTTTTCCCTGCTCAGGTGGCGCACTCCGGAATTCTCTCCCTAAACAGCTCTGCCTTGCCACCGCTCTCTCCTTTAAGATCCACCTTGAAACCCATCTCTTTGACTAAGTTTTTAGTCACCTCGTCATAATATCTGCTTCTTTGGCTAAGTGGCAATTTTTGTCTAATTACGTATCTGTAAAGCACCTTGGACATTCTACGTTACAGGTGCTATTGTTGACATAAAAGATCCTTGCCGCTATTTGAAGACCAGGGCTCCTGGTGTCCTGCTCAATATTCATCAATCAACTAACATCACTAAAACAGATTATTTGCTCATTTATCTCATTGCTGTTTGTGGAACCTTGCTCTGCGCAGATTGGCTGCCACGTTTCCTTAAATTACAACAGTGACTATACTTCAAATTACTTCATTGGCTGTGAAATGCTTTGCGATGCCCTGAGGTCATGAATGCTATATAAATGCAAGTTCTTTTTAGTTCCTGTACTGCTACAGCAACGTTAACCTTCGACAATGTGGACCATTTTCCATTTTCCATACCTCGGGAGCCTACTGTCAGCAAGAGCAGACATTGATGACGAGGTCCAACACCTCCTTCAGTGTGCCAGCGCAGCCTTCGATTGCCTGAGGAAGAGAGTGTTTGAAGACCAGGACCTCAAATCCAGCACCAAGCTCATGGTCTACAGGGCAGTAGTGATACCCGCCCTCCTATATGACTCAGAAATGTGGACTATATACAGCAGACACCTCAAAGCGCTGGAGAAGTACCATCAGCGCTGCGTCTGCAAGATCCTGCAAATCCGTTGGCAGGACAGATGTACCAACATCAGTGATCTCGCTTAGGCCAACGTCCCCAGCATCGAAGCATTGACCATACACAATCAGCTCCGTTGGGTAGGCCACATCATCCGCATGCCCGACACGAGACTCCCAAAGCAAGCGCTGTTCGCGGAGCTTCGACATGGCAAGCGAGCCCCAGGTGGGCAGAGGAAACATTTCAAGGACATCCTCAAAGCCTCCTTGACTAAGTGCAACATCCCCAATGACTCCTGGGAGTCCCTCGCCAAAGACTGCCCTAAGTGGAGGAAGAGCATAAGAACACAAGAAGATAAGAAATAGGAACAGGAGTAGGCCATAAGGCCACACGAGCCTGCTCAGCCATTCAATCAGATCATGGCTGATCTGATCAAGGACACAGCCATGGACTCAGCTCCACTTCCCTGTCCGCTCCCCATAACCCCTTATCCCCTTATCATTTAAGAAACTGTCTATTTCTGTCCTAAATTTATTCAATGGCCCAGCTTCCACAATTCTCTGAGGCAGCGAATTCCACAGATTTACAACCCTCCGAGAGAAGAAATTTCTCCTCAACTCAGTTTTAAATGGGCGGCCCCTTATTCTAAGAAAATGCCCTCTAGTTCTAGTCTCCCCCACCAGTGGAAACATCCTCTCTGCATCCACCTTGTTAAGCCCCTCATAATCTTATACGTTTCGATAAGATCACCTCTCATTCTTCTGAATTCCAATGAGTAGAGGCCCAACCTACTCAACCTTGCCTCATAAGTTAAACCCCTCATCTCCGGATTCAACCTAGTGAACCTTCTCTGAACTGCCTCCAATGCAAGTATATCCTTTCGTAAATATGGAAATCAAAACTTCACGCAGTATTCCAGGTGTGGCCTCATCAATACCCTGTATAGCTGTAGCAAGACTTCTCTGCTTTTATACTCCATCCCCTTTGCAATAAAGGCCAAGATTCCATTGGCCTTCCTGATCACCTGCTGTACCTGCATACTATCCTTTTGTGTTTCATGCACAAGTACCTCCAGGTCCCGCTGTACTGCAGCACTTTGCAATCTTTCTCCATTTAAATAATAATTTGCTCTTTAATTTTTTTCTGCCAAAGTGCATGACCTCAGACTTTCCAACATTATACTCCATCTGCCAAATTTTTGCCCACTCACTTAGCCTGTCTATGTCCTTTTGCAGATTTTTTGTGTCTTCCTCACACATTGCTTTTCCTCCCATCTTTGTATCGTTAGCAAACTTGGCTACATTACACTCGGTCCCTTCTTCCAAGTCGTTAATATAGATTGTAAATAGTTGATTTACAGTGATCCCAGCACTGATCCCTGCAGCAACCCACTAGTTACTGATTGCCAACCAGACAATGAACCATTTATGCCGACTCTCTGTTCTCTGTTAGTTAGCCAATCCTCTAACCTTGCTAATATATTACCCCCAACCCCGTGAACTTTTATCTTGTGCAGTAACCTTTTATGTAGCACCTTGTCAAATGCCTTCTGGAAGTCTAAATACAGCACATCCACTGGTTCCCCTTTATCCACCCTGTTCGTTACATCCTCAAAGAATTCCAGCAAATTTATCAAACATGACTTCTGTTATATATGTAAACTTGTATTTACTCTGTACAGCCACCAGAGGGTTCTTTCCCTAGAGTCCCAAGGGATCCCATAATCCCTTGGGAGCACAGGTATTTAAGGAGGCTTCACAGGTTGGAGAGGCACTCTGGAGACCTGCAATAAAAGACTACGGTCACACTTTACTTTGAGCTCACAGTGTTCAGTCTGACTCTTTCTCCATACATAACAACTGGCGATGAGATACAGATAGCGAACCCAAAAGAGGCAGAGAACAGTGGGCATCCTAGAGAAATTATCGGAGGGAGATGATTGGGAAACTTTTGTGGAGTGACTCGACCAATACTTCTTGGCAACGAGCTACATGGGGAAGAGAACACTGGAAAACGAAGGGCGATGCTCCTCACCGTCTGTGGGGCACCAACGTATGGCCTCATGAAGAATCTGCTCACTCCAGCTGTCATATATGTAACCTCTATGTAACACCACTGCAATACTGTATATACTTAAGCAATGCACACCTTGACCACAGGAGGTGAACTTGTGGGAGACACTCCTTACCTGGTCATCCAGGTATATAAAGGGAGGTCCCACGCAGGGTCATCACTTCTTGGTCCTGTGAATGAAGGTTCAGGTCATAGAGTGACCTTGTCCATAGAATGTGCCTCGCGTGGGTTTTGTGCCATTCAGTAAGGACTTTACACCAGCGAAACCCACGGAGAAATCGTACGACGATTTGTGCACACTGGTCCGAGAACATTTGAACCCGAAGGAAAGCGTTCTGATGGCGAGGTACCGGTTCTACACCTACAAAAGGTCTGAAGGCCAGGAAGTAGCGAGTTATGTCGTTGAGCTAAGACGCCTTGCAGGACATTGCGAATTTGAAGGATATTTGGACCGTATACTCAGAGGCTTTTTCGTACTTGGCATTGGCCAAGAAACCATACTTCGTAAACCTTTGATTGTAGCGACCCCAACCCTTGAGTAAGGCCATACCGATAGCCCAGGCGTTCATTGCCACCAGTGACAGTACGAAGCAAATCTCTCAGCTGCTACAAGTACTGTGAACAAAGTGATGTTGTTTTCGAATCATAATGTACAGGGCAGGTCACACATACCTGCAGCTGCACATCCACAGATGTCTGAGTCCACCATCAAGGGTGATGAATGCAAGGCCATTAACACCTTGTTGGCACTGCGGGGGTGATCATCATTTCCATTCATGCCGATTCAAAGGGTACATTTGCAAGGGCTGTGGAACAATGGGACATCTTCAACGAGTGTGCAGGCAAACTGCTAATCCTGTTAAACCTGCAAACCATCATGTTGCAGAGGAGGTCAGATCCACGGAGGATCACGACGAACCAGAGCCTCAGACCGAGGAGGCAGAGGTACATGGGGTGCACACATTCCCCATGAATTGTCCCTTGATAATGCTGAATGTTGAATTAAATGGACTCCCGGTGTCAATGGAGCTGGACACGGGCACGAGCCAGTCCATCATGGACAAAAAGACTTTCGAAAGGTTGTGGTGCAACAAGGTCTCAAGGCCAGTCTTAACTCCAATTCGCACGAAACTAAGAACTTACACAAAAGAACTGATTCCTATAATCAGCAGTGCTACCGTAAAGGTCTCCTACGATGGAGCGGTGCACAAGCTACCACTCTGGGTGGTATCAGGCGATGGTCCCATGCTGCTCGGCAGGAACTGGCTGGGAAAGATACGCTGGAACTGGGACGACGTTTGAGCGCTATCGCCCGCTGACGACACTTCGTGTGCCTAGGTCTTAAACAAATTTCCTTCGCTGTTGGAACCAGGCATCGGGAAATTCCAAGGAGCAAAAGTGCAGATCCACCTAAATCCGGGGGCACGATCCATCCACCACAAGTCGAGAGCAGTATCGTACATGATGAGAGAAAGGGTAGAGATCGAGCTAGACCGGCTGCAAAGAGAGGGCATCATCTCACTGATCGAGTTCAATGAGTGGACCAGTCCTATCGTCCCAGTCCTCAAGGGAGATGGCACCGCCAGAATCTGTGGCGACTACAAAGTAACTATCAATCATTTCTCCCTGCAGGACCAATACCCACTACCAAAGGCCGACGACATCTTTGCAATGCTGGCGGGAGAAAAGACGTTCACGAAGCTGGATCTGACCTCGGCCTACATGACGCAGGAACTGGAGGAATCATCGAAGGCCCTCACCTGCATCAACACGCACAAAGGTCTTTATGTTTATAACAGATGCCTGTTTGGAATCCGATCAGCAGCGGCGATATTCCAGAGAAATATGGAAAGTTTACTGAAGTCGGTCCCGCACACTGTGGTCTTCCAGGACGACGTCTTGATCACAGGTCGGAACACAGTCGAGCACCTGCAGCGCCTGGTGGAGGTTCTTAGTCGACTCAACCGTGCGGGGCTCAAGTTAAAACGTTCGGTGCGTTTTCCTGGCGCCTGAAGTGGAGTTCTTGGGAAGGAGGATTGCGCCGGACGGCATCAGGCCCACCAACGCGAAGACGGAGGCAAACGAGAACGCACCGAGGCCACAGAACGTAACGGAGCTGCGGTCGTTTCTGGGACTCCTGAACTACTTTGGTAACTTCTTACCGGGTCTTCTTAGCACACTGTTAGAACCACTACATGTCTTACTACGAAAAGGGGATGAATGGGTTTTGGGGCAAAAGCCAAGAAAATGCCTTTGTAAAAGCGAGAAAATTGTTATGCTCAAACAAATTGCTTGTGTTGTATGATCCATGTAAGCATTTGGTACTAGCATGTGATGCGTCGTCATATGGCGTCAGGTGTGTATTGCAACAAGCTAATGATTTCGGGAAACTGCAACCGGTTGCTTATGCATCCAGGAGTCTGTCTAAGGCTGAGAGAACTTACAGCATGATTGAGAAAGAAGCGTTAGCGTGTGTCTATGGGGTAAAGAAAATGCATCAATACCTGTTTGGGCTAAAATCCGAATTGGAAACTGACCATAAGCCACTTATATCCCTGTTTGCCGAGAGTAAAGGGATAAATACCAACGCATCGGCCCGCATCCAGAGATGGGCGCTCACGTTGTCCGCATACAACTATGCCATCCGCCACAGGCCAGGCACAGAAAACTGCGCCGATGCTCTCAGCAAGCTGCCATTGCCCACCACAGGGGTGGAAATGGCGCAGCCCGCAGATCTAGCCATGGTTATGGAAGCATTTGAGAGTGAGCAATCACCTGTCACTGCCCGGCAGATCAAAACCTGGACAAACCAGGACCCCTTATTATCTCTAGTCAAAAGCTGTGTGCTTCATGGGAGCTGGTCCAGTGTCCAGTATAAATGCAGGAAGAGATAAAGCCGTTCCAGCGCAAAGATGAAATATCCATACAAGCAGACTGCCTTCTGTGGGGCAATCGAGTAGTGGTCCCCAAGAAGGTCAGAGACATCTTCATCAATGACCTCCACAGTATCTACCCAGGCTTCGTAATGATGAAAGCGATAGGCAGATCCCATGTGTGGTGGCCCGGTATCGATGCGGACTTAGAGTCCTGCGTTCACAGATGTAATACATGCTCGCAGTTAAACAATGTACCCAGGGAGATGCCGCTAAGCTTATGGTCTTGGCCCTCCAAACTGTGGTCTACGGTACACGTCGACTATGCAGGCCCGTTCTTGGGTAAAATCTTCCTTGTGGTTGTAGACGAGTATTCCAAGTGGATTGAATATGAGATAATGTCGGCTAGCAAGTCCGCTGCCACTACTGAAAGCCTGCGGGTCATGTTTGCCACTCACTGCCTACCCGATGTCCTGGTGAGCGACAACGGGCCATGTTTTACCAGTGCTGAGTTCAAAGAATTCATGACCCATAACGGGATCAAATATGTCACATGTTGATGCCAGTTCATTGGATGTATTCAAGAGGGAGTTAGATATGGCCCTTATGGCTAAGGGGATCAAGGGGTATGGAGAGAAAGCAGGAAAGGGATACTGAGAGAATGATCAGCCATGATCTTATTGAATGGCGGTGCAGGCTCGAAGGGCCGAATGGCCTACTCCTGCACCTATTTTCTATGTTTCTATGTTTCTATCTGCCCCGTTTAAACCAGCGTCCAATCGTCAGGCAGAGAGAGCAGTGCAAACCATCAAGCAAGACTTGAAGAGGGTAACTGAAGGCTCACTGCAGACTCGCCTATCCCAAGTCCTGCTTAGCTACCGCACGAGACCCCACTCGCTCACTGGGATCCCGCTTCTGAACTGCTCATGAAAAGAGCACTTAAGACAAGGCTCTCATTAGTTCACCCTGACCTACATGAACAGGTAGAGAGCAGGCGGCTTCAACAAAGTGCGTATCATGATAGCGCAAATGTGTCACGCGACATTGAAATCAATGATCCTGTATTTGTATTGAATTATGGACAAGGTCCCAAGTGGCTTCCCGGCACTGCCGTGGCCAAAGAGGGGAGCAGGGTGTTTCGGGTCAAACTTTCAAATGGACTCATTCACCGGAAACACTTGGACCAAATCAAACTCAGATTCACGGACTATCCTGAGCAACCCACCTTGGACTCTACCTTTTTTGATCCCCCAACGTACACACCAGTGACAACCGGTACCACGCTCGACCACGAAGCAGAACCCATCATCCACAGCAGCCCAGCAGGGCCCAACACACCAGGCAGCCCAGAAAGGCCAACTGCACAACAGCTCAACGAGGGCCCAACAAATGATTCTACAATACCAGCTTCCACACTGGGACGATCAACCAGGGCCAGTAGGGCCCCAGATCGACTCATATTGTACATAGTTACACTATTGACTTTGGGGGGGGCGGGGAGTATTGTTATACAGGTACACGTATTTACTCTGTACAGCCACCAGAGGGCTCATTCCCTGGAGTCCCAAGGGATCCCATAATCCTTTGGGAGCACAGGTATTTAAGGAGATCTCACAGGTCGGAGAGACACTCTGGAGACCTGCAATAAAAGACTAAGATCACACTTTACTTTGAGCTCACAGTGTTCAGTCTGACTCTTTCTCCATACATAACAACTTCCCCTTCATAAATCCATGCTGACTCTGCCTAACCGAATTTTGCTTTTCCAAATGTCCTGCTACTGCTTCTTTAATAATGGACTCCAACATTTTCCCAACCACAGATGTTAGTCTAACTGGTCTATAGTTTCCTGCTTTTTGCCTGCCTCCTTTTTTTAATAGGGGTGTTACATTTGCAGTTTTCCAATCTGCTGGGACCTCCCCAGAATCCAGGGAATTTTGGTAAATTACAACCAATGCATCCACAATTCCGGCCACTACTTCTCTTAAGACCCGAGAATGCAAGCCATCAGGTCCAGCGGATTTATCTGCCTTTAGTCCCATTATCTTACCGATTACCACTTCCTTAGTGATTGTGATTGTGTTAAGTTCCTCTATAGCCCCTTGACTATCCACTGTTGGGATATTGTTAGTGTCCCCCTACCGTAAAGACTAATACAAAATATTTGTTCAGAATTTCTGCCATCACCATGTTCCCCATCACTAATTCCCCGGTCTCATCCTCTAAGGGACCAACATTTACTTTAGCCACTCTTTTCCTTTTTATAGACCTATAGAGACTCTTGCTATCTGTTTTTATATTTTGTGCTAGTTTACTTTCATAGTCTACCTTCCCTTTCTTAATCATTTTTTTAGTCATTCTTTGCTGGCTTTTAAAAGCTTCCCAGTCTTCTGTCCTCCCACCAGTTTTGGCCACTTTGTATGCCCTTGTTTTTAATTGGATACCGTCCTTTATTTCTTTAGTTAGCCACAGATGACTCTCTTTTCTCTTACACCCTTTCTTCCTCACTGGAATTTTTCTTGAAAGTTGCGAAATATCTCCTTAAATGTTCACCACTGTTCATCAACCGTCCTACACTTTAATCTATTTTCCCAGTCCACTTTAGCCAACACTGCCCTCATACCTTCAGTCTCCTTTATTGAAGCTTAGTACGCTGGTTAGAGATCCAACTTTCTCACCCTCCATCTGAATTTGAAATTCAATCATGCTATGATCACTCGTTCCAAGGGGATCCTTTATTTGAAGATTGTTTATTAATCCTGTCTCATTACACAGAACCAGATCTAAGATAGCCTGCCCCCTGGTTGGTTCCGTTACATACTGCTCAAGGAACCCATCCCTTATAAGAACATCAGAACTTAAGAAATAGGAGCAGGAGTAGGCCATAAGGCCACACGAGCCTGCTCCACCATTCAATGTTCATGGTTGATCTGATCATGGACTCAGCTCCACGTCCCTGCCCGCTCCCCATAACCCCTTATCCCGTTATCGGTTAGGAAACTGTCTATTTCTGTCTTAAGTTTATTTAATGTTCCAGCTTCCACAGCTCTCTGAGGCAGTGAATTCCACAGATTCACAACCCTTTGAGAGAAGAAATTTCTCCTCACCTCAGTTCTAAATGGGTGGCCCCTTATTCTAAGATCATGCCCTCTAGTTCTAGTCTCTACCACCAGTGGAAACATCCTCTCTGCATCCACCTTGTCAAGCCCCCTCATAATCTTATACGTTTCGATAAGATCACCTATCATTCTTCTGAATTCCAATGAGTAGAGGCCCAACTTACTCAACCTTTCCTCAAAAGTCAACCCCCTCAACCCCGGAATCAACCTTGTGAACCTTCTCTGAACTGCCTCCAAAGCAAGCATATCCTTTTGTAAATATGGAAACCAAAACTGCACGCAGTATTCCAGGTGTGGCCTCACCAATACCCTGTACAGAGGTAACAAGACTTTCTTGCTTTTATACTCCATCCCCTTTGCAATAAAGGCCAAGGTACCATTGGCCTTCCTGATCACTTGCTGTACCTGCATACTATCCTTTTGTGTTTCATGCACAATACCCACAAGTCCCGCTGTACTGTAGCACTTTGCAATCTTTCTACATTTAAATAATAACTTGCTCTTTGATTTTTTCTGCCAAAGTGCATGACCTCAGACTTTCCAACATTATACTCCATCTGCCAAATCTTTGCCCTCTCACTTAGCCTGTCTATGTCCTTTTGCATCTTTTTTATGTCCTCCTCACACATTGCTTTTCCCCGCCATCTTTGTATCGTCAGCAAACTTGGCTACGTTACACTCAGTCCCTTCTTCCAAGTCATTAATATAGATTGTAAATAGTTGGGGTCCCAGCACTGATCCCTGCGGCACCCCACTTGTTACTGATTACCAACCAGAGAATGAACCATTTGTCCCGACTCTCTGATTTCTGTTTGTTAGCCAATCCTCTATCCATGTTAATATATTACCCCCAACCCCATGAACTTTTATCTTGTGCAGTAACCTTTTGTGTGGCACCTTGTCAAATGTCTTCTGGAAGTCCAAGTACACCACATCCACTGGTTCCCCTTTATCCACCCTGTTCGTTACATCCTCAAAGAATTCCAGCAAATTTGTCAAACATGACTTCCCCTTCATAAATCCATGCTGACTCTGCCTAACCAAATTTTGCTTTCCCAAATGTCCTGTTACTGCTTCTTTAATCATGGACTCCAACATTTTGCCAACCACAGATATTAGGCTAACTGGTCTATAGTTTCCTGCTTTTTGACTGCCTCCTTCTTTGAATAGGGGCGTTACATTTGCAGTTTTCCAATCTGCTGGCAGCTCCCCAGAATCCAGGGAATTTTGGTAAATTACAACCAATGTATCCACAATCTCATCTGCTACTTCTCTTAAGATCCTAGGATGCAAGCTATCAGGTCCAGGGGATTTATCTGCCTTTAGTCCCATTATCTTACTGAATACCACGACCTTAGTGATTGTGATTGTGTTAAGTTCCTCCCCCCCCTATAGCCCTTGAATATCCACTCTATGGACTCCTCCTCAAGGCTACCCAGACCAATTTGATTTGTCCAATCAATATGGAGGTAAAAATCACCCAGGATTATTGCTGTTCCCTTTTTACAAGACCCTACTATCTCCTGGTTTAGCGCCGACCAACAGAGTTGCTACTGTTAGGGGGCCTATAGACTACGCCCACCTGTGACTTTTTCCCCTTATTATTCCTTATCTCCACCCAAACTGTTTCAACATCCTGATCATTTGAACCAATATCGTTTCTCACTATTGCAGTGATTCCATCCTTTATCAATAGAGCTACCCCACCTCCTTTTCCTTTCTGTCTGACCTTCCGGATTGTCAAATACCCCTGAATATTTAATTCCCAGTTCTGATCACCTTGCAACCACGTCTCTGTAATGGTTATCAGATCATACCCATTTGTCTCAATTTGTGCCGTCAATTCATCTATTTTGTTACAAATGCTACGTGCATTTAGATATAGTACCTTTAAATGTATTTTTTTACCTTTTTTTCCTGCTTGTTTCCTCTCTCCTTCAAACGCACTTTCTTTATTTTTGCTTTCTAATTCCAGCTTTACTCCCCTCCCTACTAAATCTATTTTCAGTTTCCCATTCCCCTGCCAAGCTAGTTTAAACCCTCCCCAACAGCACTAGCAAACCCCCCAGCGAGGATATTGGTCCCGGCTCTGTTGAGGTGCAACCGGTCCGGCTTGTGCAAGTCCCACCTCCCCCAGCAGTGGTCCCAATGCCTCAGGAAGCTAAAGCCCTCCCACCTGCACCATCTCTCCAGCCACGTATTCATTTGCTCTATCCTCCTATTTCTGTACTCACTAGCTCGTGGTACTGGTAGTAATCCCAAGATTACTACCTTTGAGGTTCTGCTTTTTAATCTCTCTCCTAGCTCCCTAAACTCTGCCTGCAGGACCTCAGCCCTCTTCCAACCTATTGGTACCAGGAGGGCGCTGAGCACCTCGAGTCTCGTCACCGAGAGCATGCAGAAAACAAGCGCAGGCAGCGGAAGGAGTGTGCGGCAAAACAGACTCCCTACCCACCCTTTCCTCCAATGACTGTCTGTCCCACCTGTGACAGAGACTGTAATTCCCATATTGGACTGTTCAGTTACCTAAGAACACACTTTTGGAGTGGAAGCAAGTCTTCCTCGATTCCGAGGGACTGCCTTTGATGATGATGAATAAAAATTCCACCTCTGACTCTGGCAGTGCTCTACATGGTAGCACCTCATTGAGAAGGATGACTATTGTGTTCCTAACACAGATGAGACTGCACACAGGGAGGTTAAAGTAATAGTGATCTCAGTCTTTAATAAGACACTCCAGAGTGAGGAACAGGCCTTAGGGGCCGGCTTATATACAGTGCTCCCAAGGGATGCTGGGATCCCTTGGGACTTCAGGGGATGCACTCCCTGGTACCGGAACATGGAAGTGCATGCTTTACAGATACAAAACATCACTCCCCGCCGCCCCCCCCCAAAGTCAAAGTGAAAACCATTTACAAGGTGAGGCGGCCGGGAGCCTTTCTTTCCCTGGTGGACCGCCTCGGTACAAATGTCTGTTCTGATGTGTTGGCTGTGCCCTTGCTGGGCTGGCGTGTTGTTGGCCCTGCAGGGCTGCTAGGTGAGCCTGGCCTTGCTGGGCTGTTGGGCATGATGGGTTCGATTTCCTGGTCCGGCGTGGTGTCGTTGATCCTTTGGGTGTGTGTTGTGGGCTCGATAAAGATGGTGTCTGCTGTGGGTTGTTCAGGGAAGTCTGTGAACTGCAGCCTCGTTTGGTCCAGGTGCTTTCTGCAAATTTGTCCATTGTCTAGTTTGACTACAAACACCCTATTCTCTTCTTTAGCTATCACCGTGCCCGCGATCCACTTGGGACCATGTCCATTGTTTAGCACATACACAGGGTCATTCAGATCAATTTCCCGTGACACAGTGGCGCGACCATCGTTTACATTTTGTTGCTGCCGTCTGCTCTCTACCTGATCATGCAGGTTGGGGTGAACCAGCGAGAGTCTGGTTTTAAGTGTCCTTTTCATGAGTAGCTCAGCCGGGGGCACCCCTGTGAGCAAGTGGGATCTCGTGCGGTAGCTGAGCAGTACTCGGGACAGGCGGGTTTGGAGTGAGCCTTTTGTGACTTGTTTAAGGCTCTGATGGTTTGTACTGCCTGCTCTGCCTGCCCATTGGAGGCTGGTTTAAACGGGGCCGAGGTGACTTGTTTGATCCCATTGCGGGTCATGAATTCTTTAAATTCGGCACTGGTGAAACATGGCCCTTTGTCACTGGCCAGTATGTCAGGCAGGCCGTGGGTGGCAAACATGGCCCTCAGGCTTTCAATGGTGGTGGTGGCGGTGCTTCCCGACATTATTTCACATTCAATCCATTTTGAAAAAGCATCCACCACCACCGGGAACATTTTACCGAGAAACGGGCCCGTATAGTCGACATGGATCCTCGACCATGGTCTGGAGGGCCAGGACCAGAAACTTAGTGGTGCCTCTCTGGGTGCGTTACTCAACTGAGCACATACGCTGCATTGCTGTACACAGGACTCTAAGTCAGAGTCGATAGCGGGCCACCACACGTGGGATCTGGCTATCACTTTTATCATTACTATACCTGGGTGTGTGCTGTGGAGATCCGAAGTGAACGTCTCCCTGCCCTTTTTTGGTAGCACTACGCGGTTACCCCACAACAGGCAGTCTGCCTGAATGGACAGCTCGTCCTTTCGCTGCTGGAACGGCTTGATTGGCTCTTGCATTTCAACAGGGATGCTGGCCCAGCTCCCATGCAGCACACAGTTTTTTTACTAGGGACAACAGAGGATCTTGGCTGGTCCAAGTCCTAATCTGTCGGGCCGTGACAGGTGATTTATCATTTTCAAACGCTTCCATGACCATCCACAAATCTGCGGGCTGCGCCACCATCAACAAGTTTGCAGGCTGCGCCATTTCTATCCCCGTGGTGGGCAATGGTAGCCGACTGAGAGCATCCGCACACTTCTCGGTTCCTGGCCTGTGGCGGATGGTATAGTTATACGCTGATAGCGCGAGTGTCCACCTTTGTATGCGGGCTGAAGCATTAATATTTATCCCCTTGTTTTCAGCGAACAGGGATGTGAGGGGCTTGTGTTCGGTTTCCAGCTCAAATTTGAGGCCAAACAGGTACTGATGCATTTTCTTTACCTCAAACGCACACGCTAATGCCTCTTTCTCAATCATGCTGTACACCCTCTCGGCCTTAGACAAGCTCCTGGAAGCATAGGCAACAGGTTGCAACTTCCCCGCAACGTTAGCTTGTTGTAATACACACCTGTACGACGACACATCACATGCTAGCACAAGTCTTTTACATGGGTTATACAATGCAAGCAGCTTGTTGGAGCATAAAATGTTTCTGGCTTTCTCAAAAGCAATTACTTGGTTTTTTCCTCATACCCAGTTCTCACCTTTGCGCAATAACACATGTAGGGGCTCTAAAAAGGTGCTTAACCCGGATAGGAAGTTACCAAAATAGTTGAGGAGTCCCAGGAACGACCGCAGCTCCGTGACGTTCTGTGGCCTGGGCGCGTTCCTGATAGCCTTTGTCTTGGCATCTGTGGGCCGAATGCCATCTGCCGCGAACTTTCTTGCCAAAACTCCACTTCTGTTGCCATGAAGATGCATTTCGACCTATTCAGCCATAGCCCTACGCGATCCAGTCGCTGGAGGACCTCCTCCAGGTTTTGTAGGTGCTCGGCGGTGTCCCGACCCATGACCAATATGTCGTCCTGAAAGACCACCATATGTGGTACCGACTTGAGTAGGCTCTCCATGTTTCTCTGAAAGATCGCTGCAGCCGACCGAATTCCAAACGGGCATCTGTTGTAGATGAACAGTCCCATGTGCGTGTTGATGCAGGTGGGGCCCTTCGAAGACTCCTCCAGCTCCTGCTTCATGTAGGCCGAAGGCAGGTCGAGCTTGGTGAATATCTTGCCTCCTGCCAGCGTCGCAAATAGGTCGTCTGCCTTAGGTAGCGGGTATTGGTCCTGTAGCGAGAAACGACTAATAGTTACTTGATAATCGCCGCAAATCCTGACCGTGCCATCACTTTTGAGTACTGGAACAATCGAACTGGCCCACTCGCTGAATTCCACTGGGGAGATGATGCCCTCGCATTGCAGCCTGTCCAGCTCGATTTCCACTCTCTCCCTCATCATGCCCTCGCGCCTTGTGGTGAATGGGTCGTGCCTCTGGGACCAAGTGGATCCGCACCTTCACCCCGGAAAAGTTTCCAATGCCTGGCTCAAAAAGGGAAGGAAATTTGTTGAGAACCTGGGTACATGAGGCCTCATCGACATGTAATAGCGCTTGGCTGTCATCCCAGTTCCAGCGGATTTTGTCCAGCCAGCTTCTTCCAAGCAGTGTGGGGTCATTGCCCGGGACAATCCAGAGTGGCAGTTCGTGCACCGTGCCCTCGTAGGTGACCTTGACCATGGCGCTGCCCAGGACAGTGATAAGCTCTTTGGTGTACGTTCTCAGTTTCATGTGGATGGGACTCAGGGCTGGTCTGAATGCCTTGTTGCACCACATTCTCTCAAACATCTTTTTACTCATGATGGATTGGCTAGCGCCAGTGTCCAGTTCCATGGCTATGGGTAAGCCATTCAATTTTACGCTTAGCATTATAGGTGGACATTTCGTCAAAAATGTGTGCACCCCATGTACTTCAGCATCTGCCTCCTCTCTCTGAGGCTCAAAATTGCTTTGATCCACCATGGATCGACCTTCCTCTGCCACGTGGTGGTTAGCAGGTTTTGCAGAGCTTGCAGCTCATTTGCAAGCTCGTTGGAGGTGCCCCATTGTTCCACAGCTCTTGCAAACATACCCTTTGAAGCAGCATGAATAGGCTGAATGGAAGCCTCCATAACGCCAACAAGGTGTGAATTGCCTTGCATTCATCCTTTGTTGGGGACCCTGAGTCATCTGGGCCACCTGAGGCCTGCTGGCAGTTGCAGAATCGTGGGTTCTGCCCTGTATATTTCTGCTCGCAAACACAGTTCCAGTTAATTTATGAACATTGCTAGCACTTGTGTGCTGAGAGATTTGTTTGGTGTTATCACTGGTGGACATAAACGCCTGAGCTATCGCAATGGCCTTACTGAGGGTAAGTGTCTCTACAGTCAAAAGTTTTCATAGGATAGTCTCCTGGCCAATGTCCAGTACAAAAAAGTCTCTGAGCATTTGCTCTAGGTAGCCATCAAACTCACATTGTCCTGCAAGTCGCCATAGCTCGCCACTTCCTGACCTTCAGATCGCTAACACGTGTAGAACCGATACCTTGCCATCAGCACGCTCTCCCTCGGGTTAAGATGCTTCCGAACCAGTGTACACAACTCCTCATATGACTTATCTGTGGGTTTCACCGGAGCCAAAAGATTCTTCATGAGGCTGTAGGTCGGTGCCCCGCAGACTGTGAGGAGGACCGCTCTCCTTTTTATAGTGCTCCCTTCTCTATCCAGCTCGTTGGCTACAAAGTACTGGTCTAGTCGTTCGACATAGGCTTCCCAGTCCTCACGCTCCGAGAACTTCTCCAGAATGCCCACAGTTTGCTGCATCTTTGCGTTGGATTCATTTTCTCATTGCCAGTTATTGTGTTCCTAACACAGATGAGGCTGCACACAGGGAGGTTAAAGTAACAGTGACCTCAGTCTTTAATAAGACACTCGAGAGTGAGGAACAGGCCTTAGGGGCCGGCTTATTTCCAGTGCTCCCAAGGGATGCTGGGATCCCTTGGGACTTCAGGGGATGAGCTCCCTGGTGGCGGAACATGGGAGTGCATGCTTTACAGATACACAACAATGACCACATGCAGGCTTCTCTGATATACCAGTTGATAAAACCCTATTCAGCATCTACATGTTTGTTACCACAGATGTCTACAAGCTTTCAGTTTCATGAATAATCTTGCTAAGAATTGCACAGATTACAAATTATTGCGACATACTGAATGAAAATGTAGTTTAAAATCAATGACGAGTGCCATGCATAGGTGTTTGCATTGCATTAGCTTTAATGCTATGTCTTAACTTTTGCATAATCACAGAACAAAACCCAGTTTTTGTATTTGCATTATTCAATTATCTTTTTAAAATTACCATGAAGAAAAGTTTGAGAGAAAATTTAACAGAGTGATTTGTGCGTAGTTCTCACATTTTGTTATTTCACCTTTTTGGGTGGAGTGATCTAATTCACTTCTGCTGCTCAAGGCAGGCAGCAGATTAAATGGGATGCATCTATTCACAGCTGCAGTACTCCCACAGTTAGTAATTCTGGTGCTGATATTATAAAAACCTGGAGCCTTGTTTGTCTTTTTCAAAGTTTTTTGACTGATCAGGCTACCGCTTCATAATTGATCATTGAATTCCAACATGGGAACAGGCCATTTGGCCGAACCAGTCTGTTGGTGTTTAACCTAATCCCATGTGACCACCCTGCTTCTATATCCTTTTATTGCTTTTTTTCCAACTACCTATGTAACCTATTTCTAAAATTTGATATGATTATCATTTTGTGCAGAGCAAGGTATCCCAAAACAGCAATGAGCTAAAGGACCAAACAATCTGTTTTAGTGATGAAGATTGCAGATAACACTAAATTGGGTGGTGGTGTGCTAGGAGGGTGCTAGGAGGCTACAGGATGACTTGGACAGGTTAGGTGAGTGGGCAAATGCATGGCAGATGCAGTATAATGTGGATAAATGTGAGGTTATCCACTTTGGGGGCAGAAACACGAGGGCAGAATATTATCTGAATGGTGGCAGACTAGGAAAAGGGGAGGTGCAATGAAACCTGGGTGTCATGGTTCATCAGTCATTGAAAGTTGGCATGCAGGTACAGCAGGTGGTGAAGAAGGCAAATAGTATGTTGGCCTTCATAGCTAGGGGATTTGAGTATAGGAGCAGGGAGGTCTTATTGCAGTTGTACAGGGCCTTGGTGAGGCCTCACCTGGAGTATTGTGTTCAGTTTTGGTCTCCTAATCTGAGGAAGGACGTTCTTGCTATTGAGGGAGTGCAGCGAAGGTTCACCAGACTGATTCCCGGGATGGCTGGGCTGACATATAAGGAGAGACTGGATCAACTGGGCCTTTATACACTAGTGTTGAGAAGGATGAGAGGGGATCTCATAGAAACATATAAGATTCTGACAGGACTAGATAGGTTAGATGCGGGAAGATTGTTCCCGATGTTGAGGAAGTCCAGAACCAGGGGACACAGTATTAGGATAAGGGGTAGGCCATTTAGGACTGAGATGAGGAGAAACTTCTTCACTCAGAGAGTTGTTAACCTGTGGAATTCCCTGCCGCAGAGAGTTGTTGATGCCAGTTCATTAGATATTTTCAAGAGGGAGTTAGATATGGCCCTTACGGCTAAAAGAATCAAGGGGTATGGAGAGAAAGCAGGAAAGGGGTACTGAGGGATTGATCAGCCATGATCTTATCGAATGGTGGTGCAGGCTCGAAGGGCCGAACGGCCTACTCCTGCACCTATTTTCTATGTTTCTATGTTTCTAAGGGATAAGTATTGGCCAGGACATTGATCATCTTCAAATAGTGCCAGAGGATCTTTTACATTCTCCTGAGACACAACTGGTTTAACATTGCATCAGAAAGATGGCACTTCCAGCAGTGCTGCTCTCTCACAGTACTGCACTGAAATGTCAGCCTAGACTATGTGGTCAAGTCCCTGGACACGGGTCTTCACCCATCACCTTCTGACTCCAAGGCGAGAGTGCTTTCACTGAGCCAAGTAAGTGATCAAAATAGAGATGGGGTCATTGCTGAATATATAGGGTTACATACTTACTATCCAGGCAAAAATTATATGCAGAGCATTATGTGTTAGCCAGAGTGGAATTCTCGAAGTCCCAACTGCCGAATTTGCTGCAAACTGTTGCACAAGCTTTCCTGCATTTTTGCTTTCTAGCATTAACATGGAAAGTAGTATTTGCTGAAAGCCCATTTAGTTTTCTTAACATACAGCTATACATTTTCTACTACTAAAATTAAATGGTAGATTGCTTTGTCAAAAGCCGTTGAATATATTATATTGACTTTTTGGACGGGTTTCAGCACATTCCTGTGGTAGCAGATTACAGATCTCCTCTTCAAGGTACAACTGGAATGAATACACCAGATCACCGGATGAGGTGTTCAATAAACATTGTACACAAGCAATATTTTGCACTTCCTGTGCTTCAAAGTAAGAACTGGTTAAAAAAGGTATGGTTGATGATTTGGACTAAATCGAAGTTTACAATAGCTTGATTCTGGTGTTTGAACGATAGTGTGTATATGTGTGTATCAAGCCATGTCTTGTGTTTATAGGTGTGAAGCATGCTGTGTGCTGCACTTTGCCCTGGATTAACTTTTCCTTCTGTTTAGTTGATTGGAGTTTCAGATTCAAAAATTTACATTCATTAAATCTTGCACCACACAACAGAAACTAATAAATAAATTGTACGCCTTTGGCTTTTACTAATGTTACATAGGACTATATAGGATATACGACACAGAAACGGGCCATTCAGCCCAACCAGTCCATGCCGGCATTTATGCTCCACTCGAGCCTCTTCCCAACTTTGTCTATCAGCATAACCCTCTAATCCCTTCTCCCTCATATGCTTGTCCGGCCTCCCCTTAAATGCATCTATACTATTTGCTTCAACCACTTCCTGTGGTAGTGAGTTCCACATTCTCACCACTCTTTGGGTAAAGAAGTTTCTTCTGCATTCTCTACTGGATTTCTTGGTGACTATCTTATATTGATGGCCTCTAGTTAAGCTCTGCCCACAAGTGGAAACATTCTCTCTGTATCCACTCTATCAAAACCTTTCATAATTTTAAAGACCTCTATTAGGTCACCCCTCAGCCTTCTTTTTCAAGAAAAAAAATATTGGCTCAGAATTTGGGTAATAACAGCCAATGAACAGCATTCACTGTGATTACCTCTGAAACTGACCGCAATTTCAGGATTTCCACGTTAGGATACACATCCATGTTAGCAGTCATTCACTGCTCTGACACTGACCAACTCCCACAGATGGCAATCAGTGAAACTGTCGAAAACTTTGTCTTTTCCGCTGCAATATCGCTGTTAAATACCCCATTAAAGGTTAGACCCTTTAGGATTAGGTATAACTGGGGTTTTAAAAGTGTATTGACTGTTAAACAAATGTTATGGCCCTGAAAGACTAATTTTAATTTGTTGAAATGTCAAATTTCTCCATTTTAATAAAAATAAAAATTTTAAGAAACTTAAAAAAAAATGTTTTTTTGAAAGTTTGTTCAACTTTATTTCCGGTTAACTTTTTCCCCATGTGAGAGCCCCAATCTTTGTTTTGCTCTCTATAACATTTTTTAAAAGTTAGAATAAAAGGAGCTTAGTCACTTCCTGGTTCCCATTCTGTGAGAATTCTGCATTGTGATTGGCTGCTTAGGCAGCTTGTTGCTGTCACAACAACTCACGTTAGGGATTCCCCATTAACTTACACTGATCTCAACCGAATGTCGGAAGACCTGAACTTCTCATCACAGAGATCATGAGCTCTTTGTGTGAAGCTTACTTTGGGGCCAGCGGCGAACACCTTTGCTTCGCCATTGACCACAAATTACAGGCCAATAACATCTCTGGCTGGCAAAGGGGAGAGGAGGGGTTAGGGTGGTTCCTGACTGTAGTAGCCAGATGGGAAGCATAAATAGCTCTGGAAAATACCAAAAATTAGTATCTTTCTTTTGAGTAGAAGATATTTTTTGGTAAATATGAAAAACGATGGAATTAAAAGGTCTATTTGACTCATTGAGCCTGCTCCTTCTAATATCAACTCTCTATCAATGTTATTTTACCTCCTGAAAGAAGTGAATAGATTCCGTCTCTGTAACTTTTCCGGAAGTGTGGCAGAAACCCCGTTTAAGCATGCAAACAGGGTGTCCATCACAATTCCTGCAAAGTTGCAGTGGCAAAGTGGGAATAACATCAAGGAAATTCCAGGTCTTAGTATATTATATATTACCATAATGTCCCCACTCATTCACCTCCTATCAAGGCTGAAAATTCAATTTTTCTAATCTTTCCTTATAGCTCAGTCAGGCAGGAAGAGAAACTGAGCATTGCTGTCGCAATCAATTAGAATCAGCTGTTCTTTTTGAAATGTAAGTTTCTGGAGTGGTGCTGAGTTGTACAAAAGTTTGATGCAAAAAAATGTGAATGCAGCTTGCAAATCTCTGTGCTGATTATCTTAGGAAGAACACAGTGACGTAATACCTGTAACGTGCAAAGGCGAATAAAGAAGTAATTCTCTTCCCACGTCATTATTCATGTGTGAGCCTTGACAAGAGTGCCAGCAGGCTATTCATCTACATGGGGCATCACAGTCAACCTTGGTCCTGTCCTCACCCAATCTCAAAATCTCTGAACAACAGTAATCAGGAGGGGGAATCCTAGCTGATGTTCCTCTCCCTAATCTATGGGCACTGAGGTTAATTGTAGTAGCTTTACTGTCATCCTGGCTGAGTTCAGCTAATTCAGCGGATTAGCACCTAAACCTTTCTGGATTATACTGTTCAGCTACTCACCAGCTAAACTTTGTGAAACATCAGGGTAGTATGCTATGGCTTTACCACGAAAGCCTGATCTTATTTTAGTCAATGCACAAACTACAGTGAGGCAACAAATTTCAGAACAAAATTACAGCCATGGTGCTTGTCAGCACCTCCCTTTTAATGTGCTGTGTTGATAGTCATTATACTTACAAGCAATAATTTTTTCTGCTTTGTTCTGTTTGAAATGCAGTTTGCACCCACACAGACTGCAATACGACTGATTCTAGGTCATGCTTTATCTTTGAATCTAAATACATTCTTTTTTAAAAGATCTTTAAGTACAGGCCTTGATGGTTCTCCTGAGGCCATTATCAGTAAGTGCACACTGCCTGGTGTGGTTTTAAGTCATGCACATCAAGAACGGCTCAAGCCCAGTCCCTGGTCTGTGTTGTTAACTGAGCTCACTTCATATTTCATGCCCATTTCAGTTGGCATTGTGGAGAAAACATCATTGGAGCTTATGTGAAATTCGTGTTAATTTTATTGCCATTTATTACTAAAAATTGATATCCAACATTTATTATTTCAATTTTACTTATAAGTGAATAAAAACACAATCCATGAGCTCCCCTGATGATATTGTAAGTAAGGGCATTTTCCACAGTAGCACAAAGCTCTCCAGACCAGAAACACCAAGGTCAATTCTGGGTTTTGGGGCAACAGTTGGAACGCTCAGGGGTTCTCGCGATCAGCCACTGTAACTTCAACGGAAGATCAGCAGAAACCCCAGATAAATGCACAAATGGGGTTTCCAATGATCTTCTGGTGAACTTATGGTGGTCAATAGAGGAACCACCCCTGGGGAAATTCCCGATGAAGGTTTGGCCTGAGTATTCTAGGCTAGAGAAGGTAAATTTAGCCAGGGTACTGTTTCTGATTACTATCTAGCAACCCTTGCTGCAAAATACATGATGTAGACGTAAGGAGAGAACAGGTACAGGCTTGGTTGTAATGTCCTCCATGATCAACTTTCACTGTCTTGGCTCACACAGGAAGAATGGTCACTTCATTGAGAAACCGGAAGGCTTCTGGCACTCATTGAATTATACCCCAGCAACAATTAGCACCTTCAGGGCAGGAAGGGAGAAAATTAAAGCAAAATAACCCAGAATTTCCAAGAAATTACTGTGATTGATGTGATTGGACAAATGTTTAACATGCTTACATCAAATTCATCTCTTCTATTTTAACAGAGGTATTAACCCATTTCAAATAAATAGGGTAATTAATACCTTCATTAAAGTAACAAAAGAAATTTGATAAGATGAGGAATGGTGCTATATGATTAATTATCCAGAGACACAGTGCGCACTATAAATTATGAGATTTCATTGCTTGTGAGTTATCAAATCAGCCTCTTCATAAAATATAAACTGCATTCCATGGCTTGACATCACATATCCTCTGTTTACACAATTGCAATTTCTGAATGCCTCCATTAAGGAAACACTGGGGTGTATTTTCTGACCAGCACTGTTATACAAATACTTAATATATTCATTCCAAATCGCTTTATGCACTTTTTTAGCATAGCCATTAACTTGTTTATCCAGCTCTCATTTGATATCTGGACGCACATACTTTCCAGCTGGGGTCAGTCAATAGTGACTTTACCTCTACTCAGCCCAGGAGAACCAACGTCAATTATAACTCGTACTTCCAACCTGGCTGATATTAGCCCAGTCAGCACGATCCAGTCATCCTGGTCTATATGGTCCAATACAAGGTGCATCACCAACTGAGCTGTTGGGGGAGTTTTGCAATTTTCCAGTTACTATTGCTGGTGGTGTGAAGTGGGTTGGGCACTGGTGTTGGGAAAACAGGCAGAGATTGATCTTGTAGATCTCTGTTCATTCTGTACTGTCAGCAAACTTTCAGTTGGGCCTTATTGTGCCTGAAAGCAGGGGAGCTTAATTTTAATACATTTTTATATTACAATAGGATGTATATTAATTCACATATAGTTTCCCATGATTCTCTGGTGCGTGCTATAACTGAATTCACACAGACAATGGTGATGAAGTCAGGCATATTCTGAACTAATGGAGAGTCATGATTTCAATGGGCAATTGCTGTGTTTTAAGAATATCAGAATATCAAAGTGTTTCGCTTTGCAATGAATGTTTTTTTCAATGCTAAATTTGTCAGGTTATTTTTAGAAGTCTCTGCCAGAGAGTTTTGGTTGCCAGATTTTTTTCGTCCTGCAATTGTTATTTTGAAGAGGATTCCTCTCTTGGGTGTTATTTGGATGACAAATAAGAAGATGAAAGGAGGGATGATAGGCAGGTCAGATTATATCAGTGATGAACAGGCCTTATCCACGCTCACCCGCAAAGCCATATCTATAGGCAGAGGCATACCTACCCATGATTGCTGAAAGGCTCCACTTCACTGACAGAGAGTTGTGCTGTCTCCGAGAATCTGAACTCCAGCCAACCTCCAGCGACATATTAAACAAGTGACTGATGCATTATTTGCCAGGGTAAACAATTTCATCATTGTCCCCATGCAGCTGTCAGCAGAATGAGAGAGCTGTACAGTTTATTTGGGGATAGCAGGATCTCCAAAGTCCAGGGCATTGTTGGCACCCATTTGGCACTATGTGTTCCCGCACACAATACAATGCCCTCATGACTCACAAGGACTTCCACTCTATCAACATGCATGCTGTCTATGATCATCTGAACAGAAACATGAAAGTGATTTGTTGCTTGCCAGGCAGCAGTCATCACGCCTTCATTTTAAAACAACACAGTTGAAATAAAATACAACCAAATTTACTTTCCTATAAGAGATTTGTACACATATCCTGATGCAGGTTTGTTATGTGGTAAGGTTGCTTTGTGGGATCACCATCCAAATGGTCAATGTTGAAGAGGCTGGTATAAAGTGTCATCATCATCATAGACAGTCCCTTGGAATCAGGAAGACTTGCTTCCACTCTTAAAATGAGTCCTTAGTTGGCTGAACAGCCCAATACAAGAGCCACAGTCCCTGTCACAGGTGGGACAGATCGTCGTTGAGGGAAAGATGGGTGGGACAGATTTGCCGCACGCTCTTTCCGCTGCCTGCGCTTGGTTTCTGTATGCTCTAGGCGATGAGATTCGAGGTGCTCAGCGCCCTCCCGGATGCACTTCCTCCACTTAGGACGGTCTTTGGCCAGGGACTCCCAGGTGGCTGTGGGGATGTTGCACTTTATCAGGGAGGCTTTGAGGGTGTCCTTGAAACCTTTCCTCTGCCCACTTTTGGCTCGTTTGCCGTGAAAGAGTTCCGAGGAGAGCGCTTGCTTTGGGAGTCTCGTGTCTGGCATGCAAACAATGTGGCCTGCCCAGCGGAGCTGATCAAGTGTGGTCAGTGCTTCAATGCTGGGGATGTTGGCCTGGTCGAGGCCAACATCCCCAGCATTGGTGCGTCTGTCCTCCCAGGGGATTTGTAGGATCTTGCGGAAACATCGTTGGTGGTATTTCTCCAGCGACTTGAGGTGTCTACTGTACATGGTCCATGTCTCTGAGCCATACAGGAGAGCGGGTATTACTACAGCCCTGTAGACCATGAGCTTTGTGGCAGATTTGAGAGCCTGGTCTTCAAACTGGTATAAAATGTACTCAGTTTCAGTATGGGCATGTATGTGAAACCTGTAAAGAGATGTTTTCTGATGGCTTAGCATATAGGCTTAATAAGGTGTGACAATGCGAAAGGAAACCGTGACCTGCATTCCTTGGTCTATCCATTTATTATAGTGAAATGCTGGCTAGCCTTACTTCATCAGACTTCCTTAGGCTATTAAGCTTTTTTCCTCATCTGCTTCCACATCTTCTGGATGTTTTTCTCTGCAGTCATCCTGGTAGCTCTCTCCTGCTAAGCAACCTCTCAATCATCTAAGACTGGCTACATCCTCCTCCGTATAATTGCCTGGCTCCGCCCCTGTTTCAGCTCATTTGTGAGTGAAACCCTCATCCTTGCCTTTGTTACCGCTAGACTACCGCTAGACTCTATTCTAATGCTCTCCTGACCAGCCTCACTCTTTACACCCTCCACAAACTTGAGCTCATCCAAAATTCCTGTTCACCCATTACCCCTGTACTCACTGCCCTACATTGGCTCCCGGTCTGGCAACTCTTCAATTTAAAAATTCTTATTCTTGTTTTTAAACCCTTCCATGGCCTCACCTCATCATAGCTCTGTAACCTCCTCCAACCTTCCAAAATTTCTGCGCTCCTCCAATTCTGGCCTCTTGTGCATCCACGATTTCATGACCATTGGCGGTCATGACTTCAGCTGCCTCTGGAATTCCCTCCCTAAACCTCTCCACCAACTACCTCTCTCACCTCACACTCCTTAAAACCTACTTCTTTGACCAAGCTTTTGGTCATCCGTCGTATTGTCTCCTTATGTAGCTCAATGCCAAATTTTATCTGATAATGCTTCTGTAAAGCACTGTATAAATGCAAGATGCCGTTGTTGTTTTCTGTGAGGATGCTGCCCTGGAATGTTAAAGGGGGTAACCCTTTTCTCCTTTTGCAAAACACTCTCAAATATGCCTCAGAAAATGGAAATGATCTGTGCCTTTTTCTAGCCATTTCTCCTTGTATGAGCGCAAAAGTAAAGCAACCCCTTTCAATCGCAGTTGCAGGCTATCACCTGCCAATATCTCCCCCCAATACACAGCATGCTTTCGCAAACAGGTCCAATCTGGGCTGGGAGCTTTTTACAAATAAGATTAGCCCAGCATGATTTCAATGAGTGTACCACTCGCTACTCTGAGATACACCATTTAGCACCAGGAGGGGAACATTTCTCCTCAGATGTTTTGATATGAATTGTGATGCAATATGTAGTCATAAAAAAATTAAACACTTTAAAAAGAACATGCTGCTTTAAAATGTGTATGTTTAGGTGAATTATGCAATGACAAGATGAAGGATACCACCTGTGGGGGGTGGGGGTTGCTGATACAGTTTACACACTGCATCAGCATCAAACACTCTCTCAGATCAGGTATAGCATGGGCTATATTCTGAGTAAAACTCCTATTACGCTGTCCCAACAACATGCCTTAACTCTAACATTTTTGTTTTAAATAGTTACTGAAGTTCAATAGAATCACATTTCATTACTGGCCCTGTAAATTTAAGGTTAATTTTCAGTCTGTTAGATTGATCCGGTATCTTCATTGTCTCCCCATTAAATATAAACATGTTTCAATTGCAAAGGCAGAACATACAGTGCTATGTACTATATACTGAGCTATTTATTACATGGTTAGCTCAATCCTTGTGCTCACTTATCCGGCAAAGCTGGTAGTGCTGGCCTGAATATTATTTTTATGTGTATATTCACACTGCTCTACTGTTTCCTAAAGTGACAAAATATGACTCTCACTTTGCAAGCTCTTTTTTTTAAACTTGCTGTATTGTAACAGTATATGGCTTAAGTTTTTGTTTCCCTTAATATTACTCAAATATGCTTCTGGTATATGATCTTTGACCCATGGGATTTCCTTTACCACACCGGTGCAAATTTTACTATTCAAATCTTCAGAGTGAACAATAAGCAGCAGCTTCATGTAATCTGATGAAAGCACTAAAGAACATTTTGAAAAGTTGTCCATGTTCATGTACACATTTTGAGAGATTTTACTCTGCAAGTGACACAAAAGTAGAACACCATTTAACACCAGCCATTAACCACCAGCGAACATCATTATTGTTCCATATTTATAGCAGCTGTTTTAATTGCTACACAAGTATTTACTTAAACATGTCTGATTGAAAGGACCCCAGATGGCTTTACCTGGTTATTCATTTACTTGTTTGTGTTCCCTCTTTTTATTTTACGTTGCTTTACTCTTCAGTTTCTTAGAATTCCTGTGTACTAGAGCAACTAATCTAGGGTCATTCATCGTGTTTCCCTAACTGCCTGTGGGGAAACTTGGCAACTCTTCCCAATGACCTAAGTGAAATCAGGAACTTGCCACATGGCGATTAGCAAGCAGAGGCAAGTACTTTCTCAGTGTCCACAGGGAGCTGGGGAAACTTAAAGGCCAACTCACTCCCAGCTGCTCTCGTGCACCCATCAGAAGCTCACTTAGGTCCACAGCCAGACAGACAGCTGGATAGGGATGGTGTAGGGATCATAGTTAGTCTTCTGAGTTTTGTTTTGTTTTTGATGAGACTTCATTGAAAACTTTAATAGTTAATTCCTCCATATCATGAGACAGAAGCAAGTGCAAAAAGGGCTTTTATTACAAAACAAATTTGTTTTTGTCAAGTTTCCACTTTAGAATTCATTTTTTCCTACCACTCGCCTACTTCCTGTATTGCCTTCAATGGGAAAAATAAAAATGTCCATGCATGTGTATGAACATTTCATAGATGTTTTATTATGAATAGGTAGTTGGAGCTACCTATCACTGTAAACAGGCTAGCTCTACTGATCTGGCAACATGGATTCAATAGCTGAGCCTGACAGTGCTAGGGACTTAAATTAACAAGTTTATGAATGAGCATACATTAATTCAACTCTCTCACAATGTCAGACTTGTAATCTCTATAAGACAGCTTTTATGATGATGCAATTAGTACTCGCCATCTAAACAAAATAAAAAAGGGAGGAAAAGATGTTAAAATCATAATTCTTTGTAGAAAATTCTTAAAGACATATATTGATGCTAGGACTTGCTTTAATCCAAGTTTGCATGGCTATTGCTGAAAGAAAGACTTGGATTTATATAGCGCCTTTCATGACCATCTCAAAGCGCTTTACAGCCACTTTTGGAGTGTAGTCACTGTTGTAATGTAGGAAACGCGGCAGCCAATTTGCATACAAGCAAACTCCCACAAAGAGCAATGTGATAATGACCAGATAATCCCGTTTTTTTGTTATGTTGATTGAGGGATAAATATTAGCAAGGGCACCGAGGATAACTTCCCTGCTCATCTTTGAAATAGTGCCAGGGGATCTTTTACGTACACTTGAGAGAGCAGACGGGGCCTCGGTTTAATGTCTCATCTGATAAGACGACTCTTCTGACAGTGCAGTGCTCCCTCAGCACTGCACTGGAGTGTCAGCCTAGATTTTTTTTGTGCTGGAGTGAGACTTGAACCCAGTCTTCTGACTCAAACACAAGTGCTACCCACTGAGCCATGGCTGACACTCTGCAGCACACTTGCAGCTGTTTTTGTATTAGCTGCAAATGCTCTTCATTTGATGGGTGCCCTGAAATGGTAGGTTGCATTTGATGTCATGCATCCAAGTTTACATATAATGTGTGCATTGGGGTTAAAATTATAATTCTTTGATGAGAAGCACAGTTGTCAGCTTCAAATGTATTGTGATTCATGAGAAGGGGTCAATTGACATCAATAGCATGCAAACTGAATGTATGCTCGCCATGTAAATACTATATTAGCATCTCTGTAGAAATTAGGTAAATTAGCTTTGTAGCTGGTTATGAACAACCTTTAGCCAAAATAAGAATGCAACCAACCAGAATGCTCACTTACCATTTGCAGCAGCTGAGAGTCCATTTTTGAATCTTTTAAATGCTCCTGAAATCAGGAAAGACATACAACCCTGTTCAAAGATTCATTCATTACCAGGGTGTAGATTTTCCAGCTGGATATCCAATTGTGAGTATCTCGGGCAGTGGATCAAAACTCTGCTGCCCGTATCCTATTCCCCACCAAGTCTCATTCACTCCTGTCCTCACTGACCTGTTTGCTCCTGATCTCAGAATGCCTCTCGTTTAAAATTCTCATTCTCGTGTTTAAACTCCCTTCACGGCCTTGCCCCTCCATATTTTTTGCAACCTCCTCCAGCCCTACAAACCCTCCATTATTCTAACAGTGGTCTCTTGTGCATCACTTTCACATTGCTCTATCATTTGTGGCTACGACTTCTGCCAGCTAAGCCCTATGCTCCAGAAATCCCTTCCTAGACACCCATTCACTTTTATCTCCTTTTATGAGGCAATAAACGCTAGCCTTGCCAACGACCCTCACATCCCAGGAATGAATTTTAAAAACCTTCTTAAAACCGATCTATTTGACCAAGCTTTTGGTATTCCCTCCCAATATCTCCTTCTTTGGCTTGGTGTCCATTTTTTGCTTGTGCCTCTGTGAATTGTCTTAGGATGCTTTTTCTATGTTAAAGGCAGTATATAAATTGAAGTTGTTTGATGGTTGGCAGTTGTTGCAGAATGAGGTGATAGCTTATGCTTGACTTGTCTTTGAAACAATATTGCAATATGTGAGAGTGAACTTTGGGTGAGGATAGAATCAGACCTAATTGTCTCAGTTCACACATGAAAATTGGCCATTTAGACAAAAGGTACTAAAGACATATTTCTGCCCATGGAATCATATTTCAATATGAATGACCACCTTTAGAAGATGAGAAGAGAAAGTTGGAGGAAAAAACATAGCAAAGTTGTTTGGTATTTAGCATTCTTATAAGAAAATGTAGGAGTACTTTTAGCACAATGCCATTATTGGACATGACTAAAAATAGAAGTGTTCATCTCATTAATTGTTAACATGTTTTGCACATAACACTCCAAAAGCAGATATGAAACAGAGAATAGTTTCCACATGTTTCACAGGGTAAATTCACCAATTGCACAGCCCCTAGCAGAGAGCTGCACTTAGTGAACATAGGTTGGATATTGGGTTACAACCGTCTCATGTGAAGTCGCCTTGTGCTTGCCAGGTTATAACTAGTTGTTATAGTTTGTACTGTTGCCATTTTTCTTCTAAATCCTGAATACAACATTGCTTAAATATGTTCATCCAAATTGAATGACTGTGTGTCACATCATATGGTCAGTTGCCAGGTTCTATCATTCATTATATCACACGCAAAAGATGGAGTCAAAAGCAACCATTAGAGAAGAATCTCAGGAAAAGAAGATGGTGCAACAATTGTCATAATAGCACCACTATGTCAGAAGTCAGAAGACTGTTAAAGATCACATAGGGCCACGGTACGATAGTTTATCACAAATTCAAATAGATTTACAGGTTGTAGCATAGGTGTTAAATGATTAATTAACATTTGTCTGTACTCCTGTGGATGATGTCCATGTTCCAGCTGTGAGATACCCTTTATTGAATATTATAAATATTAAAATAGAGATAACATCTTGGATATATATTAAAATAGATAGGGCTCCAGGTCCAGATGATATCCACCCAAAAGGTGCTAAAAAGATGGGGCAGGTGCTCTGTGAGCCCCTTGCACATGTGTTCAATAGCTCAATAGTCAGGGATCATTCCCTTTGAATAGAAAGTTGTTCATGTAGTTCCAAATTTCAAAAAAAGAGACAAATCGGAGTCAGGGAACTACAGGCCCATCACCCATCATAGGGAATATGCTCGAAAGCATCTTAAGAGATGCTCTCGATGACCACTGGGAAAGAGAAGGGAATATTCAGCATGGCTTTTTGGAAAAGAAGGCCATGTCTTACAAACTTGATTGAACTTTTTGAAGATATTATTAGATTAGTGGATGAAGGTAATCAGGTTGACATTGTCTACCTGGGTTTTCAGAAAGCCTTTGATAAGGTACCTCACAAGATAGATACGCTGAATTAGAAAGTGATTCCAATTCAAAAGAGACAGCCTCCGAGGGTCAAGCATCTTAATACACTGTACCATGAAGTGTTAGAGAGTGGTTTCTGGTCAAATAATTCCCCATACAATGAGTTTGCATCAAAGTCTTAGGGTATCCAGTGGAGCCGAGGTATCTTCCTCACATCGGAGAAAGAAAAAAATTAGGAGAGGGCAATAAAGAGATGATATCGTTTGTTTGATAATGTGCCTTTGATACTTTTGGCCTTTGTTGTACTTGTAATACCTAAATTAAAAAGGACAGTTACCTTCCAATACCTTCCTTGCGATTGTGAGATCATATGCACTCGTGAGTAATATGGCACGTTCATATCCCTTTATCAAACCATGTCTTTATTACCAGACATTTCCTTTTTGGCTTTTGGTTTAAGGAAAAAATGTTTTAGTCACTGTGTAAAATATAAACCTAAATATACAGCAGTTTTACTTACAAAGTTAACAGATGTTCTAAAATATTATACAACTATCAGAAACATTTAGTTCCCCAACATCCACAGTGTATAACTCCACTCTTGACAAAACAGATTTTATTGTACAATCCTCTAAAATTTTAAATTTCATAATTTTTTTGTACAAAGTACAGAAAAAATATTTTAAATTCATTTTTAAATAAAAACAAAAAAGTAAAACACGTTTACATATATGTATAAAGGATTAGGTGATGTCTGAATGTGGTTATCTAAAAGTGAATCCGAGTCAGAATTCTTCTGATGCAAGGATACAGTTTCCATTATCTTACAAGCTACTGGATTTTACCCAATAAGTGTACCTGACCACGGCAGGTAACTTTGTAAACAATAAAGTGAAGTGCCTCACCACAACCAAGCCTCCTAAACAGATCATGTGATAGGGACCACAGGATCTGGAACTGGACACCATCTTAAAATCAGTGCTTCTTTTTCAAAAAAAATAAAATAACAAAATAAAATAACATAATCAAATGAATGTGTTTACATATGCAGTGTGCCAGGAAAAAAGTTCCTAATTTAGGCTACCTGCCAAAAAGCAGAAAAATACATTTACAGAAAGATAAGAAACAGACAGCATACAAAAAAAATTTATAAACAGGGAGATTTTTTTTGTTGAAAAATTCACAAGTCCATCCAAAATGGAATTCTGGCTTTCAAATGTACAAGAACATAGACAACATTATGTCATTTAGTATTCAGAATAGCGTTTTTTCCCCCCAAACACAGCGATCCATGAAATAACACATCATTTACATAATTTACAGTCTTGTAGGCCTTAAATGTAGGAACAGCAGCTAATATGAGACCTGTTCCTTCAGCAGTTAATTGTATGTTTCAACCTCATTGTCAGCATACAGGTATGTGACAGATGATCCCAACAGTTCCTGAAGTTCGCTTGTGAATTCCACCAGCTCCAGTGTTTCTTTATTGTCAATGTCCCGAGTTTTAAATTCCTCTGGGTAAGTAAAAAGTTGGCTCAAAGAAGCCTGTCTGTAAAACTCTGCCTCTGAAATGGTGGCGTTTTCAATATGAGGGAATGAGGAGCGAAAGATGCGAGCTGATACTTTCAGTCTCCGTAGCACATCAGTTAATAGCAGCCAGTTCCGGGGACTGTCATGAAGGAAGAAAGAAAACATATTGCAAGTTTTATACGAGAGTCATATTGTCTCAGATTTATTTTTAAAATGAATTTTAAGAATGGTCCTGTAGTATAAAGGCTCGCTACTAATGGGATATAATCTATAAAATTTAGCTTTATTATATTATCTGTTGATTTGATAGGTTATACAAACTTCTAGAACCAAAAATATTATAATTAATTAGCTTAATATTTAAAATGCTTTTTGCAAGTAAATGCTTTCCAAAAAAACTGGCATGTTTCTACTAATACATGATCAATATCATACACTTATGTCATAATGTTTGAAACATACATTTCTAAATATATTATATATGTAGGGAACGGTAGCATAGTGGTAATGCTACTGGACTAGTAATACAGAAGTCTGGACTAATAATCCAAATCCCACCACGGCAGCTGGGGAATTTAAATTCAGTTAATGAAATAAATCTGGAATAATAAACTAGTATCAGTAATAGTGGCCAACTGGATTGTCATCAAAACCCATCTGGTTCACTAATGTCCTTTAGGGAAGGAAATCTGTCCTTACCTAGTCTGGCCTAAATGTGACTCCAGACCTATAGCAATGTGGTTGACTCTTAACTTCCCTCTGAAATGGTCAACTAGGGATGGGCAATAAATGCTGGCCTTGCCAGCGACACCCACATCCCATGAACAAATATAAAAATATAATATATATAATATATTGTGAGTCAGAGTAGAACACTATTTTATAATGAGGGTGTTAACACCAAATGATGCGGAAAATGTTACAGGAAGTGAGACATATATGCAAGACAGACATACATCACGGGATTCAGAGAACATATATAAAAAAACACTTGATTGGGCTGGATTTTCATTCGGCTTGTGCCTCTGTTAGTGCTCCAGAAGGGCGTTAATGGCGGTCAAAGTGCTTACAGCCCGGGCGGCTAGCTGCCAGCGTCCCACCGGGAAATTTGATGCCGGTTTTGCGGCGGTGCAGAGTAGTACCGCTCGGGAGCGTTGTGCCAGTGTGTGACGCTCTTAAAATTTGTTTTGCGCTGACCCCGTAGACAACCCGCCAGAGAACGCTGGGGGTCAGAGCTGTACTGGCAGCAGTGAAGGAAGGACTGCATGAATGAAGTGTGATTGTTTTTTTTGCGATTTATCCTTTTTGGGGTGAGTAATATATTGGAGGTTTTTTTGTGCTTTTTTTTTTTCAGGGAGGCCTCTCTTAGGGTACTGCGAATCCGGCTCTTTAGCAACAGATATTCAGTTGCTCACCCAGCCTAGCGCCCTAAGATAAGTGTGGAATGCTTCCCTTAGTGCTCCGCTGTCAGGGCGCAGCTGCTGAATTTTGTGGCTGCCGACACAAGCCATTTCCCGGCACTAAATTTATCCATCACCCAACATTACCGCCTCTAAAAACCCTCAACCAAAAATCCAGCCCCTTGTAGTTTATATTATCTGAATCATTTATTTACATTATGGGCTTGTAATTCACAGAAATACCCATTATTCTCTCTTTAATTCTTTTGTACCTATTTAAGATTCTATAGATTGTATATAGCCATGAAAGATGCAACCATGTTCCAGCTTTGAGCCAACTCATTTTCACTTTAGACTTCCCAAGGCAATCAGTTTCTATAGGTATATAAAAAGGAAAAAAATGGCTAAAGTAAATGTTGGTCCCTTAGAGGACGGGACTGGGGAATTAGTAATGGGGAACATGGAGATGGCAGAAACTCTGAACAAATATTTTGTATCAGTCTTTACGGTAGAGCACACTAACAATATCCCAACAGTGGATAGTCAAGGAGCTATAGGGGGGGCGAGGAACTTAACACAATCATAATCACTAAGGAGGTGGTACTCAGTAAGATAACACGACTAAAGGCAGATAAATCCCCTGGACCTGATGGCTTGCATCCTAGGGTCTTAAGAGAAGTAGCGGCAGGAATAGTGGATGCACTGGTTGTAATTTACCAAAATTCTCTGGATTCTGGGGAAGTCCCAGCATATTGGAAAACTGCAAATGTAACACCCCTATTTAAAAAAAGGAGGCAAACAAAAAGCAAGAAACTATAGACAATTAGTCTAACATCTTTGGTTGGGAAAATGTTGGAGTCCATTATTAAAGAAGCAGTAGCAGGACATTTGGAAAAGCATAATTCGGTCAGCAGAGTCAGCATGGATTTATGAAGGGGAAGTCATATTTGACAAATTTGCTGGAATTCTTTAAGGATGTAATGAACAGGGTGGATAAAGGGGAACCAGTGGATGTGGTGTATTTGGACTTCCAGAAGGCATTTGACAAGGTGCCACATAAAAGGTTACTGCACAAGATAAAAGTTCACAGGGTCGGGGGTAATATATTAGCATGGATAGAGGATTGGCTAACGAACAGAAAACAGAGAGTTATGATAAATGGTTCATTCTTGGGTTGGCAATCAGTAACTAGTAGGGTGCTGGGACCCCAACTATTTATAATCTATATTAACGACTTGGAAGAAGGGACCGAGTGTAACATAGCCAAGTTTGCTGATGATACAAAAATAGGAGGAAAAGCAATGTGTGAGGAGGACACAAAAAATCTGCAAAAGGACATAGACAGGCTAAGTGAGTGGGCAAAAATTTGGCAGATGGAGTATAATGTTGGAAAGAGTGAGGTCATGCACTTGGACAAAAAAAATCAAAGAGCAAGTTATTATTTAAATGGAGAAAGATTGCAAAGTGCCACAGTACAGCGGGACCTGGGGGTACTTGTGCCTGAAACACAAAAGGATAGTATGCAGGTACAGCAAGTGATCAGGAAGGCCAATGATATCTTGGCCTTTATTGCAAAGGGGATGGAGTATAAAAGCAGGGGAGGGAAGTCTTGCTATAGTTATACAGGGTATTGGTGAGGCCACACCTGGAATACTGCATTCAGTTTTGGTTTCTATATTTACTTGTTTTGGTTTCTATATTTACTTGTTTTGGAGGCAGTTCAGAGAAGGTTCACTAGGTTGATTCCGGAGATGAGGGGGTTGACTTATGAGGAAAGGTGATCTTATCGAAAGTTAGATTATGAGGGGGCTTGACAAGGTGGATGCATAGAGGATGTTTCCACTGATGGGGTAGACTAGAACTAGAGGGCATAATCTTAGAATAAGTGGCTGCCCATTTAAAACTGAGATGAGGAGGAATTTCTTCTGAGGGTTGTAAATCTGTGGAATTCGCTGCCTCAGAGAGCTGTGGAATCTGGGTCTTTGAATAAATTTAAGACATAGTTTCTTAACCGATAAGGGAATAAGGTGTTATGGGGAGTGGGCAGGGAAGTGGACCTGAGTCCATGATCGGATCAGCCATGATCATATTAAATGGCGGAGTAGGCTCGAGGGGCCATATGACCCACACCTGCTACCATTTCTTATGTTCTTATATCATCAGGCACAGCACACGGATGAGATGCCAAGTCAATGGAAGGGAGGGAAAGTTAGCTCTTTTAAAAAAAAATCATTTTGCCCTTCTCTTATTGTCCTTTTACTGATAAACAAATAATCGCAATGGTTTAACAAAAATCTATGTAGAATACATACCCCTGAGAGAGTGAGACCTGAATGTTGTAACAAGGTAAAAGAGGGGCATCAGAAAACTCAAATTCCATCACGTCATCATACTCCTCTTCCTCATCACTAGGGCCTGGTGGATTAGCCAAGACATCAAATCCAGACTCTTCTACTGGTTCTGGAATCAAAAAACAACAATTGTTTTATGGTTATAATGCAGGAATTATATTTTTCAGCAACATTAGACCAGAATACATCTTAACTGTGCAACACACAATATTTAAAAGAACGTCTTCTGTCATATGCTGTCATAGCTTTAAGGTGTCAAATCATTGATAAAACAAATAATCCTAATGAAAATAACTTTTGTGGCATTCACAGACCATATTCAAACCATATAGATAATATGGTAAATCAGCTTAAAGTCACGTTGTTAAAGTCCGACAGGCAAGGGACAAGATGCACTCATCGCACTTCTGCGGCTCCAGGTTCAAATCCCAAAAGCTAGATAACATTCAAAGCTGCTTGCAATAAATGCAATGAGATTTACCACTTCTCAACTGGCCACTGGTAGTTCCACCCAGACTACAACTGTTAAGTTACTTTAGTCTTTAAGTTGATGGGCATCCACTACCCAATCAAATGAGCAGCATTGCTGTCCCAACTCACATGGGTTAGTTCCAAGTGCCTCTACAAACCTCGACTCAAAGTTGGGGTTTATAAACACATGGGGCCAACTCAAAGATTTAAAGACAATATTCAAAATCTAGATAAAACACAACATTATAAGCTTTTTTAAATCTGAAATATTTTGTACAGCTGTAAAAATTCCCCAGCCACTAAATGCAACATTCTACCTGTAATATAATCTTTTCTTGGATGAAGACCTCACTATAATTATTAGTAGTAACACATATGATTCTAACAAGCCATGTACTGGGACCCACACACATCTTTGAGCTGATTTTTCTTCCCAGACTAGAATGTGTTCTCTATCACCATGTGACACTTCATCCAGGAAGTTAACTCGAGATCTAGTGAAACTCAGAGTTCAACATTGTACCTCTAAAGCTACCAATTGTTCACTATAACCTTTAATTACTGATTTTTATTCCAAATTCGATCCTATCCTGTCTTGAAGTCACTGATTCAAGTTATAGTATAATTCCACTGGCAATATCCACCCTTCAATACTTTGCTGAAGTTAAAACACAGAACTTCACTGGTAATAATCTCTTAATTGCTCCCTGAGCCAAGCACAAACTGGCATAGGGACAAGCAGATTCGAAAGTTAAATACGTGGTTGAAAGAGTGGTGTGGGAGGCAGGACATTTCAATTCATGGGGCACTGGCACCAGTACTGGGGAAATAGGGCGCTGTTCCATTGGAACGGGTTCCACGTAAACCAGGCTGGGACCAGTGTCCTGGCGAATCGAATAATTAGGGCAGCATAAATGGCTTTAAACTAATGAATGTGGAGTGGGAAGATTTTGTAAAGGGTAAATTCAAAAGCAGAAAGAGAAATGTCAAGGCTGTAGAGACTTGGGTTAAAAATAAGCAGAGTGGGTCAGGAAGGGACAAAGAGTTTAAAAAAACGTGATAGGTTATCAGCAACTAAGGGGACATCAGGAAAAATAGAAAAAAGTTAAAGCTAAAGACACTATGTATGAATGTGTGAAGCATTCACAACAAAATAGATGAATTAATAGCACAGTTAGAAATAAATGGGTTTAATCTTAAAGCCATTACAGAGATGTGGTTGCAGATTGACCAAGGTTGAGAACTAAATATTCCAGGATACTAGCCTTTTCGAAGAGATAGGCAGAATGGAGAAGGAGGAGGGATAGCCCTGTTAATAAAGGATGGGATAAAAACAGTAGAGAGAAAAAGATCTTAGCTCGGAAAAACAAGGTGCAGAATCACTTTGGGTGGAGCTCAGAAATAACGGGTCCAATTTCCTGCCCTCTGTAAGAACGGCGCACCTCCATAAGGAATAAAAAGGTCGCCGAAAACTTACCTTGTGATTCTGCGGTCTCCTCAGGACGTCTTCGTGCTTGGCGTGGCGCAGCACAAGGGTTCAGAGGCGGAGCCTGATCCCGGCACGTCGGGACCTCTGCACATGCGCGCTAGAGTGTGCGCGCATGTGCAGTAGCTCCTCGCCTCCAAGGCTGCGTGGGAGGGGCCCGAAGCACGCCGCCCCTAGCCTTGGCCGAATGGGCTTACCGGGCAAAGATTGGACTCGGGCCTCCCTCCCTCCTTCCAGTTGAGCTCCCGTTCAGTCCCTGCTCCCACCCCCCCCCCCCCCATCCTTCTCCCTCCCATTCAGCTGTTCTCCCCCCCCCCCCCCACTCCTCTCCCCCGCCTCCCTCCACATCCTCGGCAGGGCCCGCCAGCTCGGCATCTTGCTGGAGGCGGTCCCGGCCGAAGTCTTCGGCAGCCCGGCTTCTACGTTCTCAGGGGGGGCCGCCCGCCTGGCATCTTGCTGGGGGCGGACCCCGCCCGAAGTCTTCGGCGCGACCAGGCACCGTCGTCGTCGGGGCCCGTTCAGCCTCCCTCTTCCCCCCTCTCCTCTCTCTCTCCCTCCCTCCTCTCCCCCTCCCTCTGTCAGAAACACAGAGACACTGACAGAGAGAGAGAGAGAGAGAGAGAGAGAGAGAGAGAGAGAGAGACATTGACAGAGAGCGAGAAAGACTCAGAGACACACTGGGGGGGCCCAGTCCCAGCATTCTTTTGGAGGGCTCCCGGTACTGCAGCTGGTGAGTAGAAACTTAAGTTTTTATTTATTGATTTTTTAATTATTTTTTTTATTTTTTATTTAAAAAATTTTTTTTTGATTGATTTATTTATCATTTATTATTGATGATGGCTCTTTATTTGTAAAAGTGAAGTGTTTAATGTTGGTAAACTCCCCCCCCACCCCTTCTCTTGTTCCCTACGCCTGATTTATAAGTGTAGGCAAGGTTTTTCTGAGTGTACAAAAATCTACACTTACTCCATTCTAAGTTAGTTTGGAGTGAGTTTTCGCTGCCTAAGCTTGCAAAACAGGCGCAAGTGACTGGACACACCCCCTTTTGGAAAAAAAAATCTGTTCTAAAATGAAACTATTCTAACTCACTAGAACTGGAGCAAACTAAATGCCGAGAATTGCAATTTCTAAGATGCTCCATTCTAAACTAGTTGCTCCAAAAAAATAGGAGCAACTCAGGCCGAAACTTGAGCCCTTAATGGGGCAGAAAACCACTGGTGGAAGTAGTTTATAGGCCCCCTAACAGTAGTTGTAGTACTGGGCACTGTATAAATCAGGAAATTAGAGGTGCATGTAACAAGGGTAATACAGTAATCACGGGGAACTTTAATTTTCATATAAACTGGACAAACCAAATTTGCAGCAATAGTGCAGAGGACGAGTTCATGGAATGCATTCAAGTTAATTTTCTAGATCAATATGTTGAGGAACCAACTAGGGAACAGGCTATTTTAGATCTAGTATTGTGCAATGAGATATGGTTAATTAACCTTGTAGTAAAGGATCCTCTGGGGAGCAGTAATCATAATATGATAGAATTTGATGTTGAGTTTGAGAGTGATTTAGTTAAATCTGAAACTAGGGTCTTAAATATGAACAAAGCAAACTATGTAGGTATGAGGTGCAAGTTCACTAAGGTAGATTGGGAAGCTAGATTAAATGATATGACAATAGATAAGCAATGACAAACATTTACAGAAATAATTCATAATTCACAATTGACAACAAATATACGTTCCCTTAAGGAATAAAAACCTTACGGGAAAAATGGTCCAACCGTGGCTAACAAGAGAAGTTAAAGCTAGCATTAAATTAAAGCAGGCTTATAATGTTGCCAAAAAAAGCAAGCCTGAGGATTGGGAGGATTTTAGAATTCAGCAAAGGAGGACCAAGAAGTTGACAGAGAGAAAATAAAATGACAGTAAACTAGCAAGAGACATAAAAACAGATTGTAAAAGCTGCTTATAGGTATGTTAAAAGGCAGAGATTAGCGAAAGTAAACATGGGTCCCTTACAGGCAGAGACAGGAGAAATTATAATGGGGAAGTCTTCATGGAAGACGACACAAAAAACTTCCCAGAAATAGTGAGGATGAGGAGCTTAAATAAATTAGCATTAGTAAAGAAACAGTACTGGAGAAATTAATGGGACTAAATGCCAACAAATCCCCCGGATCTGATGGTCTACACTGTAGGGTTTTAAAAGAGATGTTTACAGAGATAGTGGATGCATAGGTTTTGATCTTGCAGAATTCCCCGCAGATTGGAAGGTAGCAAATCTAGTCCCACTATTCAAGAAAGGAGGGAGAGAGCAAATAGGGAACTATAGGCCAGTTAGGCTGAAAGTAGTAGTAGGAAAAATGCTGGAATCTATTATAAGGGATGTGGTAACAAGCAACAAAGAACATCATAATATGATTGGGCAGAATCAAATGGATTTATGAAAGGGAAATAGTGTTTGACAAATCTAAGAGTTTTTTGAAGTTGTAACTAGCAGGGTAGATAAGGGGGAACTAGTGGATGTAGTGTATTTGGATTTTCAGAAAGCATTTAATAAGGTGCCACACGAGAGATTACACAAAATTAGGGCTCATTGGATTTTGGTAATATATTGGAAAGGATTGGGGATTGATTAATGGACAGAAAACAGAGAGTAGGAATAAACGGGTCATTTTCAGGTTGACAGGCTGTAATTAGTGGGTACCGCAAGGATCAGTGTTTGGGCCTGAGCTATTTACAATCTGTAGAAAAAAAAATTAAGTAGAGGGAACCTAATTAATTAAAGGGGACCTAATTAAGTAAAGTTAAAAATCAAAAGCAAAGGCTGTAAAAAAAAGAAATACGTGCTTCAAAACACAGGGAAAATGTTAAAACTACAACTCTCAGGAAAATAAATCACCTTATCACAGTATAAACCAGACAGTTGGGCCAAGGTTAGGTCACATGGGGTGGTAAGATATTACAGGAAACAAAGGAGGATTGAGGAAAATTTCAACTGGTTGAGAGCAGATCAGCCAAGAGGGAAGAGTTCACAGACCTGAGAATGATGTAGCACGTAACTTATCAGATAAAAGGCGCACGGGGGGGTAACGAAGCTTGCTGTCAATATAATTGTATTAACCAATTAATATTTTTAATCATAACAGGCAAAACTTTGTGACGCAGCAGGGAAACAACAAATGGAAAGCTTCCGCACGGATCTTCATGATTTTGTATTAATTCTGACTGTATAAAAATAGCAGCCCCGAAGCTGCTCGGGGAGAACAGCTGATTTGGGTCACCGAGTTACTGAACTTGTGTAGAAGCTGTCTCTCCCTCGATCGAGTACTTAATAAACGACTCTTTTCTCCAAAACTTGTGTTGAGTATCTTTGTAATACTCCACAACACAATCTATATCAATGACTTAGATGAGTGGACAGAGTGTAATGTATCTAACTTTGCTGATGAAAGCTAGGTAAGAAAGTAAGTTGTGAGGATGCAAAGTGATATAGACAAGTTAGGTGAGTGGGCAAGTATATGGCAGAATTGTTCACAGTATTCCAAGTGTGTGCTAACCAAGGTTCGATTCAAGTTTAACATGATGTCTCTCTGATTTTCAATTCTATCCTTGTAGAAATGAACTCCAGCGCTTTTTTTTTTTTAATGGCCTTATTAACCTGCATTGCTACTTTTAGTGATTTCTGTATTTATACCCCAGATCTCTGCCTCCACCCCCATTTAGACACTCACTTTCCAAGGAGAATGTGGCCTCCTTATTCTTCCTATCAAAATGTACCACCTCACAATTGTCTATATTGAAGTTCATTTGTCAATTACATGCCCAATCTGCAAGTTTATTAATGTCTTCTTGTATTTTGTTACAGTCCTACTTTGCATTAACTATACCCACCCCCTCCCCCCCACCGCCATTTTGATGTCGTCTTCAAATTTTGAAATTGTACTTCCAATTCCAGAGTCCGAATTGTTTATGTAAATGGTGAACAACAATGGTACCAGCATGGATCCTTGTGGTACACTACTTCACACCGTTTGCCAGTCTCAGTATTATTGATGTTTTTGAATAGAATGATTTCTTCGTACAGTCTTTGCAATTCTTCCTTCTACCTCTAATTTCCCTCCTCTCAAATTGAATCCCTTTTGATGTAAAACAGGATGGTCCCTAATCCTTGCCTGACCTGGCAGGAGGAGCACTTGGTACATGAAAGGGATTTCTTCCTTCCCTGACTAATTTTCCCTTCTTCCCCAGGTGGTGTAGCAGATAACAGAAAATGTGCTCTTCAGATAAATGAAGTTGAGATTCAAAATACTTCCTAAGTGCAAATTCCAGCATTTAACTAGCAGACTAAATACAACCTTTATAACCCAATAAATCAGAGACACATTTTTTTTTAGGAAACACTTATCTGTAAATAAATAGTAAAGAGTCACAAAAACAGATGCAAATTAAAATAAGATCCCATAAACTAGACTATATAGACGAATTAGTTAATCTGGAAGGAAATTGCTTTAACTGTATATTTAAATCAATTCATCATAGCTCAGTACTAATAAAACTATAACTTTATTTTTATAATGTTCACTTTTCTGCTTTCTGCTGCAATTACAGTATTTCCTTCCACAGAACAGGAGTTTGCACAAGGGTATCACTCACCACACACAGAGCTGCCATAGAAATCCCAGTACAAACCAGGGTCATCGTTGCTTCGACCTTGCAAGTCAGCAAAATACTCTGGAGGTGGGTAAAAACACACAAACTGGTCAAAACACTGAAGGCAGAGCAGCTGCTCATTGTAGTTGTGTCATACAGTATATAAAAATGTTAACAAAACATGGCAGTGAAATGTGCAGTATCCCAACTGTGGTTTGAGATTGCAAAAGGCTGATCCAACAATGACGCAGATCCAACAATGATGCAAGACCAAAGCTGTACAAATAAAAGTATCAGTGTATTGGACCAGATACTAAACTGTCCAGTATGTCTGGAATTCCTATATTTCAAAGAGAAAACTGGTTTTTCACCTTTCCCAGAAGATGACATGGTTTGGTAAGGAGTATTTGTTTCATAATGCATGAGGCATAATGACTGAATGTAGCAGGCTAGATGGACTTTCCTGTCTGACATTTTTGTATGTTCATATGTAAAATATAATTACATAACTACATAGAAAGTAGTACATCATTTTTTGTGACATTTCCGAAGCTGCATATTTATTTGCTTACACTCAGTTCTCAGCAGCCAATGCAACAAATTGTTTTTAGTGGTGGAGTGGGCGGGGAAGGGGTGTCAGGAGCTGTGAAGAAGTAAAGAGTGATCAGGTTTTAGTACCTAGCCCAGTGGTCAGTTTAAAAAAAAGATATAGAATGTATTTTTAGCAGGAAGAAAAGCCCACAGGAGAGACCTGTACACTTTTAGTTTCCATTTCCCAAATTTAATGGCCCTCTTGATGGCACATATGTCGTAATGCATGCTACCACCCCTAATGTCTTTCCCTTCTCAAGAAGGGGATCCACTCCGTCAATATGCAGTTGGTGTGTCATTATATGCACAGAATCACACACATTAATGTGCCCTATCCAGGCCACTTGAACCATTCCTGCCATTGTCTACAGCCTTCCATTCATCAGCTGTGTCCCCCCAGCCCGTCATGCTCAATGCACCAGGAGCATCGTGCCACAATGCCAAATAGCTGACCTTGTATTATCTGACGAGGTGTGCTGCCTGCACAACTGGTGCACCCAGTGTCTGGGCAGCAGTAATCTCAATGCCATTGTGTTGCAACCGCATTATCAGCTTCCACAAGACTGACCTCTATTATCTGATTCAACTATGATTAATAATGACTAAATAGTAACAAAGTTAACTCATAAGTGAGAATTTATGTAGCACATTTCATGTCCTCAGGAGAACCCAAAGCAAAGTATTTCACAGCTAATGAATTGCTTTAAAGATGTGTTATATAGACAAATGTGGCAAACAGTTAGAGCACAGCGAGGTCCCACAAAGAGTAATTAGATAAATGACCATTTAATCTATCTTGCAGATGTTGGTTGAGGGATTTATATTCTCGTTCTTTTTCGAATAGTGAATAGGATATTTTTCGTCAACCTGAACAGATAGGTCGAGTCCCGGTTTAACGTTTGAAAGGCATCTCTTACAATGCAGCAATCCCTCAGTACTACACGGCATGTCAGTCTGAAGTATGTGCTCAATTCCTGGAGTGGTTCTAGAACCCCTAATCTAGCAAGTCAAAGTGACAATTACAGATCTTTACATATTGTGGATACAGGTTTTCTATAACACAATGCTTTTTGTTAGTGAGTCCAAATACCGGAAATTTAAAAGAAAATCTATATAAACTCTCACCATGCGCTGCTACTGCCAGTTTCATAATTTACCACCATTGTGCTGCTAATGTTACATCAAAGGCAATTTTGCAGTCATAATCGAAAAGTGTCCCTCAACGAAGTTTATTGAAATGTGCAGGTTGAAAGGGGTTAACAACTGAACTCTGAACATACCGGAGAGAAACATTTCCATCACTTCACTGTGTGCCATCTTTAGAATTGTACGACCAGAGTACGTGGCCAAGGTTGGATCAGCACTGTATGAAAGCAACAGCCGAACCACTTCCAAGTGATCATTTTCTACTGCATCATGGATAGGCCTTCAATAAAAGCAACATTTCAAAACTTAATTTGATCATAGACAAATATGTGTACAAATGCAAATCTCTCCCCTCCCCCCTCAATGTTCTCCCTCCCTTTTTCCTCTCTTTCTCTTCTGAAAGCTATCATTCATGCTGGGTTATTGTTATACAGGTGTTCGTTGTCCAAAGTTAACTTGTCTACGTGACCATTCTTTGTGCATGTATATAGATGGTGGATATTGGAACACTATTCAACCATAAGGACATCACAGCAGAAACCAATCCAGTCCATAGCTATGCACTTTCCAGTAGGAATCAAGAAATAGCAGATTGGCATGGGACCCTGGCTGACTAATTTTATTCCCTAGGAGGTGCATGTGTGGACAGGATTGTTTTCTGTTGTAATGTTCTGATGTTTGAATAGTGCCAACATTCATTGTTCATTTACTCAGCAATATTGAGCACCCAGCAGAGAGCTGCACTTAAAGGGAGCACAGATTGAAGAATCAGGGCTGCAGCACAGTTCAGCTGCTCACCAGGAGCATGGAAACACTGAATATAGAGAATGGTCAATTGGGCAAGATACCCGAGGGCAATTATAGTGCCCTCAGCAGAGATCAGCTACGACAGCGTGGGCAGAGCTCATACTGGAGACATTCCATATCTGTATGGCTCATCACCATACTAAGCAGTGCATTTGCTGAAGTACTTGATTGCGAAGCTTGGCGCTTGCAATGGGAAAGTGTTCATTCCCTGGTCCCAACACGCTTCACCTTGGGAAGCAAAACAAAAATCAACAAAAGAAGTTTTGGAGGGATAAAACCAAACATCAAAAAAAACTATGGTTTCAAATTTTCTTTCATCAATTTTAGTCACAATGCCTACGTATGAAGGAGCTCTCCTTAAACTGTATAGTCTAATTTCAGTTTTATTCAACTAAATAATTTTCTGTACTGAAAACCACAGACATAAGTTGCTTAGAAAAAAAGTGAATCAAGAGTCAAGATTCAAATTTGAATCTAGCCCTTCAGTGCTCTAGCTTGAGTGGCCACCACACAGTTTAGCTGACTTTAACAAAGGAATCTAGTCTAATTTAATGAGGTGACTCCAGTAACCCAAGGAAATATATACCTTGTTCCATCCTGAGCACTGCAGTTAACATCGGCTCCGTGTTCGAGAAGGTGGCATACAATGCTGAGCCATCCTCTGGCACAGGCTTCGTGTAAAGCACAATAACCTGCATTATCACGATGATTTACATCACAAACCTTGTTTTCCAAACAGTACAATACTACCTCCTAGGAAAGGAAAAAAAATAATTAACTTGCATCAAAGAAACAGATGTTAGATTTTGTGACAAGGAAATATTATAAGTTCCTATTCTTGTGCTATATTTCAATTGCAAATGTATCCGCAAAATTGTTCCCAATCTCACTCTGCAACAGGAACACTTAAGTGAAGTAATGTTTCAATATAAAAATGAAATCCATTTAAAATAACATGTAAAAATGAATGTTGAGCAGTTTGTAAAAACATAAATAGTATTTTGGCTGGCAAATAACTTTATTCTAGGCTGGATCCAGCAATATAGTAATGTCAATTTATATATGTTTAACCATGCAGTTGAAGAGATTGTTAGCATACAAATTAGAACACCAACAACCAAGTTTAAATCAGCTAAGGGCAACAACCTTTACAATAAACCTCTTCTAACAAGTCAAATAAGGCATGTGTTTCCTGAGCAAGCTGCCAGTCAGCAAACTACTCTGCAGACACTTTTCCGGTATCCTTGTCTCTCATCATCTTACAAGCTGGCCAACCCAAAAACAACTTCAGCATTTCAATACCAAACTCAAACTAGGACTGAGTCCTGAACTTCTAAGTGTTTAAAAGGCAATTATCTTAAGCTCCAAATTTTTAATGAAGAAAAAATTATTTTACAGCAGGATAATAGATTCAAATTGTTCAATTCTGATTAGCAAATATTTTCCAAACTCACCTAAGATTTTTAATTGATGTGAAAGACCTAACGGGTTGTGCATCTGAAATGCCAGTGTGTGCAATATTGATAAAAAGACACAATTAGCACAGTAGAAATAAGGGATTTCAGTAAAGGTGAGCAGGCAGTGGAAACACTATGGGTAGAAGGAACAGCAAAAGATGCAAGATTCTGGTAGGAGTTGTCTACAGACTTCTTGATAGCAGTGATGTTGTGGGAGGATAGATTTTTGTTAAGTAAGGATCTCAAGAGATATAAAACAAAGGCAGGTAAATGGAGTTGAGGTACAGATCAACCATGATCTTTTTGAAAGGCTGAATGGCTTATTCCTGTCTCTATGTTCCAAGAACATTTTTTGATTCAAACTATTCATGGCATGTTACACTTGAAAGGTTAGTAAAGATTTGAAAATGTCTGTTTACTAGCAGAATTATTTAATCATAACTCTCAGTGCATCTGTGTAATTGGCAATCTAGCAGATTTCATAAACATCGTTGTCATGCTATGACTTTTATGTTGAACTTATAACCATAATGACAACAATTCAGTGCAAAATCAATGTAGAAAGCTACCAAAGCCCATTTCAAATTGCACCAACTCTAATGATAGACCTACATAGGTGACTCACAAGTGCAGTAACACTGTGCTGCCTATAGTGTCATAGCTAAAATGCCCCAGATTTGAATGCACATTAAGATGTCACAATATAGATTGAAACCATGTTATAGTTACTTGGTGTGACTCTGAGTCCTTAGGCTAGTAGGCACACACTTGTAGATAGGTAGAACATATGTGTGAATACAATAGAGAGAACTGGAACAGCTAGTATCTAGAGTAAACAGAGTCTATCTGGTGAGTGTAACATGGTGTAATTTAATATGTTTAATTAAATGATGGCCAGGTAAAAATAAGACTAGAGTATCTGGTTAAGTAGCCACAATTTTCAACTTTTTGGTTCAATCAGTAAACTTTCATAAAGCATATATGAATTATATTGGGATCAGAAATTGCAAACCGATGCACTGGCAGAGCCTTGCTAGATGCAGCACGGATCAGAATTGTGCAACGGTGCTGACATCTAGCGAGGCTCCACGCTGGAAGCTTATCTGTTATGATGTCATTAGTACTATGATTGGAAATATAGTTTAGGCTGTAAAATAAAGTGGCTGTTTCACATTAGAATCAATAATAGCATGGTACACAACATCGTAGCCTAGCACAATGTAACCACGACCATTCTTTGTTACCAGCTAAAAAATTCACTACTTTATTAAAAACTTTAAAACACTAATGAATTTGATCATTGATATTTTTATTTGAACGACAGGATAGCTAGTATGCTGATAATTTTTCCCCATCTGATTTATAGATTGGTAATATATCCTCTAAGCTCAGTGAATCAGACGGTGGAGCTAAAGGAAGTTTTAATTCCCTTACAGAACATTAAAGCATTGATCAACTAAGCATTAAGTTTTCCAAATCTACGACAAGTCAAACACATTGCAAACTATAATAGGTATTGATTATGGTTCCTATCACTCCTAATGCCACTATATCTTGTGTGGACTGTAAAAAAAAATCTTTTTTTTCACTGAATTATAGAAACTTAGAAAATAGGTGCAGGAGTAGGCCATTCAGCCCTTCGAGCCTGCACCGCCATTCAATGAGTTCATGGCTGAACATGCAACTTCAGTACCCCATTCCTGCTTTCTTGCCATACTCCTTGATCCCCCTAGTAGTAAGGACTACATCTAACTCCTTTTTGAATATATTTAGTGAATTGGCCTCAACAACTTTCTGTGGTAGAGAATTCCACAGGTTCACCACTCTCTGGGTGAAGAAGTTTCTCCTCATCTCGGTCCTAAATGGCTTACCCCTTATCCTTAGACTGTGACCCCTGGTTCTGGACTTCCCCAACATTAATAAGAACATAAGAATTAGGAACAGGAGTAGGCCATCTAGCCCCTCGAGCCTGCTCCGCCATTCAACAAGATCACGGCTGATCTGGCCGTGGACTCAGCTCCACTTACCTGCCCACTCCCCATAACCCTTAATTCCCTTATTGGTTAAAAATCTATCTATTTGTGATTTGAATATATTCAATGAGCTAGCCTCAACTGCCACAGATTCACAACCCTCTGGGAGAAGAAATTCCTTCTCAACTTGGTTTTAAATTGGCTCCCCCGTATTTTGAGGCTGTGCCCCCTAGTTCTAGTCTCCCCGACCAGTGGAAACAACCTCTCCGCCTCTATCTTGTCTATCCCTTTCATTATTTTAAATGTTTCTATAAGATCACCCCTCATCCTTCTGAACTCCAATGAGTAAAGACCCAGTCTACTCAATCTATCATCATAAGGTAACCCCCTCATCTCCGGAATCAGCCTAGTGAATCGTCTCTGTACCCCTTCCAAAACTAGTATATCCTTCCTTAAGTAAGGTGACCAAAACTGCACGCAGTACTCCAGGTGCGGCCTCACCAATACCCTATACAGTTGCAGCAGGACCTCCCTGCTTTTGTACTCCATCCCTCTCGCAATGAAGGCCAACATTCCATTCGCCTTCCTGATTACCTGCTGCACCTGCAAACTAACTTTTTGGGATTCATGCACAAGGACCCAGAGGTCCCTCTGCACTGCAGCATGTTGTAATTTCTCCCCATTCAAATAATATTCATTCCGACATTGTATTCCATCTGCCAAACCTTAGCCCATTCGCTTAACCTATCTAAATCTCTTTGCAGCCTCTCTGTGTCCTCTACTGTGTCCTCTACACAACATGCTTTCCCACTAATCTTTGTGTCATCTGCAAATTTTGTTGCACTACACTCTGTCCCCTCTTCCAGGTCATCTATGTATATTGTAAACAGTTGTGGTCCCAGCACCGATCCCTGTGGCACACCACTAACCACCGATTTCCAACCCGAAAAGGACCCATTTATCCCGACTCTCTGCTTTCTGTTAGCCAGCCAATTCTTATAATATATAATATATATAATTAAAAATTGTAACAGATGTTTCGATTGTTACTCTTGTTATTAAATTATCTGCTTAAATGACCTTTAATGTTGACATAGTCCAAATATTTTAGTTTAAAAAAAATTACCATTTATAACCTAATCACAGACAAAACAAAACTTAGTGCACCTTGTTCAAAATATACTTTTGACGCAGCTTGACAATTTATCATTTTAAACATTACTCAGGATTTTTTTTTCATATTTCAGATATTTAGAGTATGGGACAATGATTTTGAACTATTCTGAGTATGGGATGTTGCAATATTTAATGTAAGGTATTTAGTCTAAATTTATACACTAACTTGGTATAGATCCATACTTATATAATTGATATACTCTTGAAAAAATGTGAACTGCTACAATTTCTATGTTTAAATATTGCATCTGCTAACCTTATTGTGGCCATTACAAATATGATACAATACTGTACTAGGAAATTAAACTATATAACTCAATTAGCATTTTTATGACTATAGCAGATGAGAGGAAACTAAATAAAATAATTCTTAATCATATAATAGCCTGTTTTCAAATAGAGAACTTACCTCATAGCCTAGACGTGCTGCTCTTTGCAGCAAAGTCTCACCAGCATTTTTATTGACAATGAGTCTGCGTGCTTCTGGTGGCATGGGACGACTTGAGGGTGTCTCCTGTGGAGAGCTGACTGCTTGTACTGTCAAGGGCCGGGAGGACTGCAGCAATAACGGAATCTGCAACAAACGATCAGAAGACTTCTGCTCACATGTTTTCTTTGGTGTAGAATCTATGTCTGTGGTTAGTGCTGGGCGCTTTCTGGAATTCCTGATCACACTGGCCTGCTATAAATAAGCAATGAAAAAAAATGTTAATAGAATGGGGGATTCTGAGCTAGTTTTGTTGAATAAGGACTATGCAAATATTTGATCTAAATTCTCTGCTCAGTTAAGAAAAAAGTCATGTTAAGTTAGCTGAACAACAATAAAGCATAAACTTACATTTACATAGTGCCTTATTATATCTCTCAGAAACATCCCAAAGGGCTTTCAATACAACAAATTACTTTGAAGTGCAGTCACTGTTGTTATTTAGGCATGAGATCAATACACAAACAGGAATGGTGCATATTTTTAGAATGCTATATTGCTCAGCCCAAAAGTGTAATACTTAAGACGTATTCAAGAAAAGCTGCTGAAACCAGTTGAACATAGAGGAGCTGGTAGACCTAGTGAATAGTCATTAACTGTACACTACTTTAAATGGGGTTATGGTTGTATAGTGGTTATGGTACTGGACTGGCAACCCATAGGTCATGAGTTAAAATCTCCCCAGGACAAGTTGTGAAACAGCATTCAATAAATCGGGTAATTTGTGGACTAGCACCAGAAACATAGCCATAGCCATTCAAAATAGAAGTCTGGTAATAGCTTAATTTTAGTTTTAAAATAATAATAACTTGCATTTATATAGCATTTTTAATGTAGAAAAACATGCGTCAGAGGCATAATCAGAAATAAATACAGGTTGAACCAAAGGAGGTGCTATTAGGAGAGATGACCAAAAGCTTGGTCAAAGAGGTAGGTTTTAAGGAGGAGATAGAGGTGAAGAAGCAGAGGGGTTAAGGTAGGGATCTAGAGCATGCGGCCTAGGCAGTTCAGGGGATGGCTGCCAATGGGAGTTAAAGGGTGGGTTGCATGAAAGATCAGAGATTGTAGGACTCATGTTGTGATAGGGCTGGAAGAGGTTACAGAGATATAGAGGGGCAAGGCCATGAGGGATTAAAATACATAGATCAGAAATTTTAAATTGGAGTTGTTGGGAAAGCAAGAATGATGATATGTTAGCAGGTCTTGGTGTGGGATAGGATATGAGCACCCTGAGTTTTGGATAGGTTGAAGTTTATGTAGGGGGGAGAACAGGAGGCAGGCAAGGAGAGAAATGGAATAGCCGAGTCTAGAGGTGATGGTATCATTGAGGAGGATTTCAGCAGCTGGTGGATCACGGTAGTGGCGGAGACAGGTGATGTGACAGAGGTGGAAGCAACAGTCTTTGTGGTAAGGGAAAATAGGACGGCAAGCTTGGAAACAGACTAATTCAGCTTGAGACAATGGCCGAGCAGGAGGACGGAGTCCGTGGCAAGGGTACGAAGTTTGTGGTGGGGTCAATCTGACATAACAGAGTCAGTGGAGGGTCGTGAGAGGTAGTGAAGTAGAACTGGGTGTCGTTAGTGTACACATGGAAGCTGACCCCTTGTCTGCGGATGATGTCCCCTAAAGAGCATTATGTAGATGAGGAGGGAGCCAAAGAAAGATCGCATTTAAAACAAAGACAGGATTGTGAGTATAAGAATGAAGGAGAAACTCAGATTATTAGAAGATCAAATGCTTTACCACAAATGGCTACTGAGGCCAAGACTATTATATAATTTAAAAGGGAATTACAGAGTTACTTGAAAAAGAAGAATTTAAAAGGGCACTGAAAATGGAATTAGAATAGGTATATTCAGTTTAAGAGCTAGTGCCGGTACATGTATAGGAATGATGGGTCAACTAGCTTCCTTACGTGCTGTAATTTCTACAATTCTATGAATATTTAAGGGTCAATTTTATGAACGTGCACAAAGCCTTGTCAATGGCATGCATGGCATATCGGGAAATCTAGGTTGTGTAGTTCTCAATTTTCCATCCATAAAATAAGGCGCATAAAATCATGAAGTGTGCATCTGGAAGAAGGATTTTGTAAAATTTGCAGTTTAGAATTGTTCCATAATAGAAACATAGACATAGAAAATATGTGCAGGAGTAGGCCATTCGGCCCTTCGAGCCTGCACCGCCATTCAATAAGATCATGGCTGATCATTTCCTCAGTACTCCTTTCCTGCTTTCTCTCCATACCCCTTGATCCCCTTAGCCGTCGTAAGGGCCATATCTAACTCCCTCTTGAATATATCCAATGAACTGACATCAACAACTCTCTGCGGTAGGGAATTCCACAAGTTAACAACTCTCTAAGTGAAGAAGTTTCTCCTCATCTCAGTCCTAAATGGCCTACCCCTTATCCTAAAACTGTGTCTCCTGGTTCTGGACTTCCCCAACATCGGGAACAGTCTACCCGCATCTAACCTGTCCTGTCCCGTCCCGTCCCGTCAGAATCTTGTATGTTTCTATGAGATCCCCTCTCATTCTTCTAAACTCCAATGTATAAAGGCCCAGTTGATCCAGTCTCTCCTCATATGTCAGTCCAGCCATCCCAGGAATCAGTCTGGTGAACCTTCGCTGCACTCCCTCAATAGCTAGAATGTCCTTCCTCAGATTAGGAGTCGGGAGGCGGAGCGCCAGGCGAGCGGCCTACAAGAGGCCCACCAGCAGCGTCGGAGAGGCGAGCAGTGAGTCGGGAGGCGGAGCGCCAGGCGAGTGGCCTACAAGAGGCCCACCAGCAGCGTCGGAGAGGCGAGCAGTGAGTCGGGAGGCAGAGCGCCAGGCGAGCAGCCTACAAGAGGCCCACCAGCAGCGTCGGAGAGGCGAGCGGGGAGTCGGGAGGCAGAGCGCCAGGCGAGCGGCCTACAAGAGGCCCACCAGCAGCGTCGGAGAGGCGAGCGGGGAGTCGGGAGGCAGAGCGCCAGGCGAGCGGCCTACAAGAGGCCCACCAGCAGCGTCGGAGAGGCGAGCAGTGAGTCGGGAGGCAGAGCGCCAGGCGAGCAGCCTACAAGAGGCCCACCAGCAGCGTCGGAGAGGCGAGCGGGGAGTCGGGAGGCAGAGCGCCAGGCGAGCGGCCTACAAGAGGCCCACCAGCAGCGTCGGAGAGGCGAGCAGGGAGTCGGGAGGCAGAGCGCCAGGCGAGCGGCCTACAAGAGGCCCACCAGCAGCGTCGGAGAGGCCAGCTGATGCAGCTGCAGCAGGGAGGCAAAAAAGTAGAAAGATGACGTCACAGCCAAGGGGGTAAGTGATTGGCTGGTGATTGGTAAGTAGCTTTTCTTTTCTTTTCTATATCAGTAAGTAACCTTTAGCATTGTTGTTGCCAATTTAAGTTAATCTAAGGGTTAAGTCATGGCAGGACAGCTTGAACACGTGTTATGCTCCTCCTGTACTATGTAGGAAGTCAGGGACGCCTCCAGTGTCCCTGACGACTACGCGTGCGGGAAGTGCATCCGCCTGCAGCTCCTGACGGACCGCATTGCGGCCCTGGAAGTGCGGGTGGATGAACTCTGGAGCATCCGCGATGCTGACAATGACGTGAATAGCACGTTCAGTGAGTTGGTCTTACCGCAGGTAAAGGGCACACAGCCAGATAGGAAATGGATGACCAACAGGAAGAACAGTGCAAGGAAGGTAGTGCAGGGGTCCCCTGCGGTCATCCCCCTGCAAAACAGATACACCGCTTTGGGTACTGTTGAGGGGGATGACTCATCAGGGGAGAGCAGCAACAGCCAAGTTCATGGCACCGTGAGTAGCTCTGCTGCACAGGAGGGCAGAAAAAAAAAGAGTGGGAGAGCTATAATGATCGGGGATTTGATTGTAAGGGGAATAGATAGGCGTTTCTACGTCTGCAACCGATACTCCATGATGGTATGTTGCATTCCTGGTGCAAGGGTCAAGGATGTCTCGGAGCGGGTGCAGGGCATTCTGAAAAGGGAGGGTGAACAGCCAGTTGTCGTGGTGCATATAGGTACCAACGATATAGGTAAAAAACGGGATGAGGTCCTACTAGACGAATTTAGGGAGCTAGGAGCTAAATTAAAAAGTAGAACCTCAAAAGTAGTAATCTCCGGATTGCTACCAGTGCCGTGTGCTAGTCAGAGTAGGAATCGCAGGATAGCTCAGATGAATACGTGGCTTGAGCAGTGGTGCAAAAGGGAGGGATTCAAATTGCTGGGACATTGGAACGGTTCTGGGGGCGGTGGGACCAGTACAAATCGGACGGTCTGCATCTGTTTGCTAGTGCTGTCGGGGAGGAGTTAAACTAACATGGCAAGGGGATGGGAACCTATGCAGGGAGACAGAGGGAATTAAAATGGAGGCAGAAGCAAAAGATAGAAAGGAGAATAGTAGAAGTGGAGGGCAGAGAAATCCAAGGCAAAAACAAAAAGGGCCAGATTACAGCAAAATTCTAAAGGGGCAAAGTGTATTAAAAAGACAAGCCTGAAGGCTCTGTGCCTCAATGCGAGGAGTATTCGGAATAAGGTGGATGAATTAACGGCGCAGACAGCAGTTAACGGATATGATGTAATTGGCATCACGGAGACATGGCTCCAGGGTGACCAAGGCTGGGAACTCAACATCCAGGGGTATTCAACATTTAGGAAGGATAGGCAGAGAGGAAAAGGAGGCGGGGTGGCGTTGCTGGTTAAAGAGGAAATTAATGCAATAGTAAGGAGGGACATTAGCCTGGATGATGTGGAATCGGTATGGGTGGAGCTGCGGAATACCAAAGGGCAGAAAACGCTAGTGGGAGTTGTGTACAGACCGCCAAACAGTAGTAGTGAGGTTGGGGACAGCATCAAACAAGAAATAAGGGATGTGTGCAATAAAGGTACAGCAGTTATCATGGGCGACTTTAATCTACATATTGATTGGACTAACCAAACTGGTAGCAATGCAGTGGAGGAGGATTTCCTGGAGTGTATTAGGGATGATTTTCTGGAGCAATATGTCGAGGAGCCAACTAGAGAGCTGGCCATCCTAGACTGGGTGATGTGTAATGAGAAGGGACTAATTAGCAATCTTGTTGTGCGAGGCCCCTTGGGGAAGAGTGACCATAATATGGTAGAATTCTTTATTAAGATGGAGAGTGACAAAGTTAATTCGGAAACTAGGGTCCTGAACTTAAGGAAAAGTAACTTTGACGGTATGAGGCGTGAATTGGCTAGAATAGACTGGCAAAGGATACTTAAAGGGTTGACAGTGGATAAACAATGGCAAACATTTAAAGATCACATGGATGAACTTCAGTAATTGTACATCCCTGTCTGGAGTAAAAATAAAAATGAGGAAGGTGGCTCAACCGTGGCTAACAAGGGAAATTAAGGATAGTGTTAAAACCAAGGAAGAGGCATATAAATTGGCTAGAAAAAGCAACAAACCTGAGGTCTGGGAGAAATTTAGAATTCAAGAGAGGAGGACGAAGGGTTTAATTAAGAGGGGGAAAATAGAGTATGAGAGGAAGCTTGCAGAGAACATAAAAACCGACTGCAAACGCTTCTATAAATATGTGAAGAGAAAAAGATTAGTGAAGACAAACGTAGATCCCTTGCAGTCGGATTCAGGTGAATTTATAATGAGGAACAAAGAAATGGCAGACCAACTGAACAAATACTTCGGTTCTGTCTTCACGAGGGAAGACACAAAAAACCTTCTGAATGTACTAGAGGACAGTGGGTCTAGTGAGAATGAGGAACTGAAAGATATCCTTATTAGGCGGGAAATTGTGTTAGGGAAATTGATGGGATTAAAGGCCGATAAATCCCTGGGTCCTGATAGTCTGCATCCCAGAGTACTTAAGGAATTGGCCCAAAAAAAGTGGATGCATTGGTGATTATTTTCCAACAGTCTATCTACTCTGGAGCAGTTCCTATGGACTGGAGGGTAGCTAATGTAACACCACTTTTTAAAAAAGATGGGAGAGAGAAAACAGTTAATTATAGACCGGTTAGCCTGACATTAGTGGTGGGGAAAATGTTGGAATCAATCATTAAAGATGAAATAGCAGCACATTTGGAAAGCAGTGACAGGATCGGTTCAAGTCAGCAAGGATTTATGAAAGGGAAATCATGCTTGACGAATCTTCTGGAATTTTTTGAGGATGTAACTAGCAGAGTGGACAAGGGAGAACCAGTGGATGTGGTATATTTGGACTTTCAAAAGTCTTTTGACAAGGTCACATACAAGAGATTGGCGTGCAAAATCAAAGCGCATGGTATTGGGGATAATGTACTGACGTGGATAGAGAACTGATTGGCAGACAGTCGGGATAAACGGGTCCTTTTCAGAATGACAGGCAGTGACTAGTGGAGTGCCGCAGGGCTCAATGCTGGGACCCTAGCTCTTTACAATATACATTAACGATTTAGATGAAGTAATATCTCCAAGTTTGCAGATGACACTAAATTGGGTGGCAGTGTGCGCTGTGAGGAGGACGCTAAGAGGCTGCAGGGTGACTTGGACAGGTTAGGTGAGTGGGCAAATGCATGGCAGATGCAGTATAATGTGGATAAATGTGAGATTATCCATTTTGGGGGCAAAAACACAAAGGCAGAATATTATCTGAATGGCGGCAGATTAGGAAAAGTGGAGATGCAACGAGACCTGGGTGTCATGGTTCATCAGTCATGCAGGTACAGCAGGCGGTGAAGGTGGCAAATGGTATGTTGGCCTTCATAGCTAGGGGATTTGAGTATAGGAGCAGGGAGGTCTTGCTGCAGTTATACAGGGCCTTGGTGAGGCCTCACCTGGAATATTGTGTTCAGTTTTGGTCTCTTAATCTGAGGAAGGACGTTCTTGCTATTGAGGGAGTGCAGTGAAGGTTCACCAGACTGATTCCAGGGATGGCTGACTGTCATATGAGGAGAGACTGGATCAACTGGGCCTTTATTCATTGGCATTTGGAAGGATGAGAGGAGATCTCATAGAAACATATAAGACTCTGACGGGACTAGACAGGTTAGATGCAGGAAGAATGTTCCCGATGTTGGGGAAGTCCAGAACCAGGGGACATAGTCTTAGGATAAGGGGTCGGCCATTTATGACTGAGATGAGGAGAAACTTCTTCACTTAGAGAGTTGTTAATCTGTGGAATTCCCTGCCGCAGAGAGTAGTTGATGCCAGTTCATTGGATATATTCAAGAGAGAGTTAGATATGGCCCTTATGGCTAAGGGGATCAAGGGGTATGGAGAGAAAGCAGGAAAGGGGTACTGAGGGAGATCAGTCATGATCTTACTGAATGGCGGTGCAGGTTCGAAGGGCTGAATGGCCTACTCCTGCACCTATTTTCTAAGTTTCTAGGAGACCAAAACTGAACACAATATTCCAGGTGAGGCCTCACCAAGGCCCTGTACAACTGCAGGAAGACCTCGCTGCTCCAATACTCAAATCCCCTAGCTATGAAGGCCAACATACCATTTGCCTTCTTCACCGCCTGCTGTACCTGTATGCCAACTTTCAATAACTGATGAATCATGACACCCAGGTCTCGTTGTACCTCCCCTTTTCCTAATCTGCCACCATTCAGATAATATTGTCTCATCGCGTTTTTGCCCCCAAAGTAGATAACCTCATATTTATCCACATTGTACTGCATCTGCCATGCATTTGCCCACTCACCTAACCTGTCCAAGTCACCCTGCAGCCTCTTAGCGTCCCCCTCACAGCTCACACTGCCACCCAGTTTAGTGTCATCTGCAAATTTGGAGATATTACACTCAATTCCTTCATCCAAATCATTGATGTATATTGTAAAGAGCTGGGGTCCCAGCACTGAGCCCTGCGGCACTCCACTAGTCACTGCCTGCCATTCTGAAAAGGAACCGTTTATCCCGACTCTCTGCTTCCTGTCTGTCAACCAGTTCTCTATCTACGTCAGTATATTACCCCCAATACCATGTGCTTTGATTTTGCACACCAATCTCGTGTGGTGCCAGTTTAATTATGTTTAATTATGGTGCCAGTATCAATTAAAATTAAATATTCAGAAGTTTAATAAGTTTGAAAAATGCAGAGAGCAAAGGTTACTATTGTAAAATTTTCCCTCCTAAATACATTTCTCAAAGCAATGTGCCATGTCTCGAATAAATTAGCCATATGCTGGGAAATGACATATGGCTTGTAATTGGATCCTTAGCAAGTTCCCCTCGTATTCCTAAAACAGCCCTACAGATAGATAGTGAAACATTAGTATTGATAATTTCCTATTGGATGATTTGATTTATTAAATTAAAAAAAAACATAAGATGTCAGCCTAGAAATTGTTGGTGTATTATTCATGGGTTAACTATGGGTTACTAAAAGTTTCTGAGATTAGATATTCCTGCTAGTTTACAGTCGATATTGTTTGCTGTCTGTGAGCTAGCCAATGAAAAAGCAGCAGTATTATTACTTTGCATCAGCTGTGAACTGCAATTAAGAGGCAGTTAAGTACATGAAATAGGGCTGAGACAAAGCTAATTAACAAACTGCTTAAGATTTAGTTGTTATTGAATGACAAAAGTTAGTTTGACACACCAGGAACTGCAAATGCTTCTGTAAAGACTCTGGAATACAAGACGCATGATTTATAAGACTGATGGTCACCCTATCCAGAAGCACTTTGTGCTCCATATATGGGAGGAGGTAACCTAAAGCAGGTAAAAACCAGTTAACCACCACAGTCTTGAATGTGGCTGATTCACATGCAGAGCACTCAATGCACAGTCCAGAGAAGTCTCGGGTCACCAGAATCCTGGCACACTATCAATGAAACCCTGCAGTCAGGCAACATGCTCATTCTTCTCACAAGGGAATCGCTTTGGAGGAGTGCTAGATTAGGTGTCACATATCTGAATCAAAGCACAACCATTAAGGGACAGCATCATGCCAACTCAAGCTGCCAACATTCATGCAGTATATAATAGAGGAAATGATGTGCAACTGATTTGAACACTGTGAATTACTTTTTCGTCTTTGGTTACAACAGGAGCCCAGCATACGGTAATAATAGATGGTATTTGAAGAACTAAATATGAAAGTGTGTCTCAAGATGGTTGGGCAATTATTTGGTAAATATAGTTTAAGAAATGGGGTCACTGTGGCACTCCTTGGAAGGCATCTGTACTTAATGTCTGGTGCACTAATTTTCCTTGCTGCATTGCTGGTACTGTTGCTAATTCCTCAATAGCATTTCCATTCATCTAATCTACCATGCTTTTGCCATTCTGGTCTTCAAGTTGCATGCTGAGGTCTCATTTCGTGGCAAAGTTTTAGAGCATGCAGTGGACAATTATTCTGGAAACCCTGGGAGCTGTACTGTAAGACTTTCTGTTCAATCCAGTCATGTGAAACATTGCTTCAAGATAATAATGGTACATTTGATAATTCTGTTTGTAGCATGAGCTTTGTTACACCTGAGCCCCATTTTGGTCCATGGTCGGCATATGGGGATGCCTTGAGCCTTGGCTGCAAAGTGCAGCCTTGGTCTCCCAGATGCCATCTTCCCACTTACCATTCCTCTTTAAATGTGTCTGGCATAATAGATGGCCCTAAAATGGATCAGTGAGAACTTCCAGCAGCAGGCATTGACTTACATGATTCTGCACTAGGGCACATACCATCTCCAAAGTGGATATATAAACTCCCTTTTGGGTGATTGGGTGAGACATTTAACTCGCACCGTTACCAACATAAAATGGCCGGTGCCATGCACACCCAAAGAAGCCGGCCCGAGACCCACTCAAAATTGGGCCTCAGGCCTCATTTACATGAAACACGAGCCTTGGCGCCTTTAACGTAGTAAAACGTCCCAAGGCGTTTCACAGGAGTATTATGAGACAAAATAGACTCCGAGCCACATAAGGAGATATTAGGGCAGGTGGCCAAAAGCTTGATCAAAGAGGTAGGTTTGAAGGAGCATCTTAAAGGAGTAAAGAGAGGTCAAGAGGCGAACAGGTTTAGGCAGGAAATTTCAGAGCTGAGGGACTAGGCAACAGAAGGCACAGCCACAGGTGAGGCCATAGGAATTTAGGGTAGCTGTAACTCCAAGCCAGCCCACAGGTATATCCTTGGAGGGCGATCCTGGCCTGGCAGTGGCCTGCACTATTTTTGTGGAGCCAGGAAGAGAACTTCTGCTCCTGCTGGCTCTGCAGAAATTCCAACTCTCAAAAAGTTTGCACAGCTTTTGTGGCGAGCCTGCAGCGGATCCCTTTAAGGACCTGCAAAACTAGTCTGTGCATGATCCACCCATTTGTTCTCAAATTTTTCACCACTTGAACCCACAACCTTCTGACGGATGCTACCCACTGAGCCACAGCTAACAGGTCATGAATGTATGTCATGAATAGTATGTCATGAATGCCTCGTGATCTCACGTGGCAGGCCTTTCCTGCTCTTGCTGGTCCTCTTCTGCCATGTCTGGTGCTACTTGAGCAATGGCTGTAGTAGCCACAAAGCTAGAAAGTGTAAAGAAAATTTCAGTCTTAAAACGAAGACATAAACTTTCTCCAGCAGCCTCTCCCTTAACATCTGTTGGCAAGATTAATGCATTATATTAAAATGCATTCATACTATAGTATGGAGCGAGTCCATTACATACACACTGTGGCCCTTAATTATGGCATCACATGTTTTGAGCTCTTTAGCGCTCACACATCACTTTCACCCTCCACCGATACTGTTCGTGCCAGAAAGCACAAGAACTGTACCACACTTCTGACATTTATGCCACCAGTTGCTCAATTGTCACAGACATAATGCTTTATATGCTGACATCAGTTTTCAGGTCATTATATGTTACAAGAAACAGAAACTTATATTAAAAGCATTTTATTGTAGTTTTGAATCAATTTAGGTACTGAAAGTAAAGGGCATAAAAGATGAGAAGTTTGCAATAAAAGTGTGGCTTAACTAATTTAAACCTTCAGTTAATAAAAAAATATTTGAACTGCATTATGCCATTAAATACTCAGTATAATTAAACACCTGATATTTTGCGTATCCAACATAAATTTATTCTCCAATTAACATTTCAGTAACTTGCATTGAAAACCTATTCATATTTTAGTTACAGATTTGCACTGTGGCTCACACTGGCCAAGTGCAACCATGCTAAGTTATTGGCCTGGAAATTGCGGTTGGAGGCTTGCTGCCGGCATACGTCTCTGAACCGGAAAAAAACCCGAATTTACCTGGCGTCTCCGGAGCTTCGGACTCTTCAGGTCCTGGGCTACAGGTGTACCCCTGCGTAAAGGCCCATGCGGTTTGCAAGCATCCCTGGGATCATGTGGGCTCGGTCAACCAATCAAAAAGGGGGATTCCTATGATGCTTATGGAAATTCTTTAGATAAAAAGGCAGGTGGGGGCGGGTGGGGGAAAGAGGAGGAATTACTCCCCATTATGCAGAAAAAACAGGTTCACGATGTATATCTGAACTCCAAACCACTTAGGAAAGGAATCCAGACTTTAACTTTTGCAGTGTCCTAGACGTTCACAAATTTACCCTCTCCTTCCTCAAAAAGAACTTTAAAATATTATTGTGCACATATCCCTAACCAATTAGCCATATGGTAGCACATGGCAAAAACTCACATGACAAATACTGGAAGTGGCGCATGGCTTGTAATGGGATCCTTAGCAAGTTCTGTATCACATTAACCAAACAAGCCCTACAGGTGTGTGTACAGAATTGCTAACCAAGAAAACAAGGAACCAGGAAATTTATGCTAAAGTGTGCAATTACCATTAATTGTTTCCATTCATGTGTAACTTCCATCGGATGCCAAATGAAATGATTTCAAAATGTATAACACGACAAACCTCTTTTTATCCAGTTTTTAAAGTAATTGTACACAATTTAAAAATTAGATGAAATACATTTTAGTATTTTGATTTTTGAAACCCAGGCTATCTTAATATCTAATAAGGGCGTTAGATGAATTAGATTAGGTGGAAAGAAATAATTAAGATTGAACATTTCTTTAGAGAAAAGTTAAACATGCCCAGATTTTGCAGTTGGCGGCACAATTAAGGATTACGCCCCCTGCATCCCAACCAAATGCGCACTTACATGCTGCAAGACCCAAATGAAAAATTGCTGTCAGACGTTGCAGAGTTGAGCGCAGCAAAGTGGCTCACGGATCCCAGGGGTGCACTGTGTGCGGAAGCGTACCTGGGATCACTTGGGCCGGTATTCAAATCAGCAAACAGAAGGTCTCTCATTATTTATAAAAGAGATGTTAATCCACATTAAATCTCGGAAGACTGTATTAATGAGGGTTTTTTCGCCCCTTTTCTCCACTTTCTGGACGGATTTTTTTTTTAAGCTTATGAGTTCCACATAGATACAAAAAAATAAATAAAATATTTTAAAAGCCTGAAATTTGCTTCCATCAAAAATCCATTGGAAGATAGTTCTTTACTTTCCATGGACAAAATCCTGTGGGTCATATGTAAATGCTTCCATTTCCAGCCTCAGATAGCTTATAAAATTATTTGGATTTGTCAGGAGATATCCTCTTACGCTGTGCAAACAGGCTCCTGCGCCTGTTTACACCAGCCGCACCATTTTTATACTTAACTGCTGAGCAGTTAAGAACATAAGAAATAGGAGCAGGAGTAGTCCACCTGATCCCTCGAGCCTGTTCCGCCATTTAATAAGATCATGGCTGATCTGATCATGGAATCAGCTCCACTTCCCTGCCCGCTCCCCATAACCCTTATCGCTCAAAAATTGGTCCATCTCCGCCTTAAATATATTCAATGACCCAGCCTCCACAACTCTCTGGGGCAGAGAATTCCATAGATTTACAACCCTCAGAGAGGAAATTCCTCCTCATCTCAGTTTTAAATGGGCGGCCCCTTATTCTGAGACTATGTCTCCTAGTTTTAGTTACCCCTAGGAGTGGAAATATCCTCTCAGCATCCACCTTGTCGAGCCCCCTCATTATCTTATATGTTTCTATAAGATCACCTCTCATTCTTCTATACTCCAATGTGTATAGGCCCAACCTATCTTCATAAGTCAGCCCCCTCATCTCCGGAATCAACCTAGTGAACCTTCTCTGAACAGCCTCCAATACAAGTACATCCTTCCTTAAATACGGAGACCAAAACTGTACGCAGTACTCTAGGTGTGGCCTCACCAATACCCTGTACAGTGGTAGCAGGACTTCTCTGCTTTTATACTCTATCCCCCTTGCAATAAAGGCCAACATTCCATTTGTCTTCCTGATTACTTGCTGTAACCTTTTTTGTTTCATACACAAGGACCCCCAGGTCCCTCTGTGCTGCAGCATTTTGCAATTTTTCTCCATTTAAATTATAATTTGCTTTTCTATTTTTTCTGCCAAAGTGGATAACCTCATATTCTGCCACATTATACTCCATCTACCAAATTTTTGCCCACTCACTTAGCCTATCTATATCTCCTCACAATTTGCTTTCCCACCCATCTTTGTATCATCAGCAAACTTGGCTACATTACACTCGATACCCTCATCCAAGTCATTAATATAGATTGCAAATAGTTGAGGACCCAGCACCGATCCCTGCGGCACCCCATTAGTTACTGATTGCCAACCCAAGAATGAACCATTTATCCCGACTCTCTGTTTTCTGTTAGTTAACCAATCCTCTATCCATGCTAATATATTATCCCCAATCCCGTGAACTTTTATCTTGTGCAGTACCTTTTTATGTAGCACCTCATTGAATGCCTTCTGGAGATCCAAATACACCACATCCACTGGTTCCACCTTATCTACCTTACGCGCTACATCCTCAAAGAACTCCTGCAAATTTGTCCAAAATGATTTCCCTTTCATAAAACCATGCTGACTCTGATTGAATTATGCTTTTCCAAATGTCCCGTTACTGCTTCCTCAGTAATGGACTACAGCATTTTCCCAACGACAGATGTTAGGCTAACTGTTTTTTGTCTGCCTCCTTTTTTTTTTAAAATAAGGGCGTTGCATTTGCAGTTTTCCAATCCACTGGGACTGCCCCAAAACCCAGCGAATTTTGGTAGATTACAACCAATGCATCCACTATTTCTGCAGCCACCTCTCTCAAGACACCAGGATGTAAGCCTATCTATTTTTATATTTCGTGCTAGTTTACTTTCATAATCTATCTTCCCTCTCTATCATTTTTCTTAGTTGTTCTTTGCTGGCTTCCCAATCCTCTGGCCTCCCACTGGTCTTGGCCACATTGTATGCCCTGGTTGTCAATTTAATACAATCCCTTATTTCTTTAGTTAGCCACGGATGGTTATCCCTTCTCTTGCAGTCTTTCATTCTCATTGGGATATATTTTTGTTGCGAGTTATGAAATATCTCCTTAAATGTCTGCCACTGCTCATCAACTGTCCCATACTTTAATCTATTTTCCAGTCCACTTTAGCTAACTCTGCCTTCATACCTTTGTAGTCTCCTTTATTTAAGCTTAGGACATTGGTTTGAGAGCCAACTTTCTCATCCGCCAACTGAATTTGAAACTGTGTTGAGACAACGTTCTCAACCTCCAACTGAATTTGAAATTCAACTATGTTATGGTCACTCATTCCTAGAGGACCCTTTACTACAAGATCATTTATTAATCGTGTCTCATTACACAGTACCAGATCTAAAATAGCCTGCTCCCTAGTTGGTTCCGCAACATACTGTTCAAGGAAACTATTCCGGATACACTCTATGAACTCTTCCTCAAGGCTACCCTGGCCAATTTGCTTTGTCCAATCAATATGAAGGTTAAAATCACCCATGATTATTGCCGTTTCTTTTTTACAAGCCTCCATTATTTCTTGCTTTATACTCCGTCCAACAGTGTAGCTACTGGTCGGGGGCCTATAGACTACGCTCATCAGCGACTTTTTCCCCTTATTATTCCTTATCTCCATCCAAATTGATTCAACATCTTCTGAGCCAATATCGTTTCTCACTAACACACTGATCTCATCCTTTATTAACAGTGCTACGCCACCTCCTTTTCCTTTCTGTCTGTCCTTCCGAATTGTCAAATACCCCTGACTATTTAGTTCCCAGTCCTAGTCGTCTTGCAACCACGTCTCTGTAATGGCTATCAGATCATACCCATTTGTATCTGTTTGTGCCGTCAACTCATCTATTTTGTTACAAATGCTACGTACATTCAGAGAGAGCTTTTAAATTTGGTTTTTTTTAAACCATTTTTTCCTGCTTTGACCCCACTTTCTGATTCACCTTTATGTTTATGCATTCTGTCCCTTCCTGGCACGCTCTGGTTTTCATTTCCCCAAGTGCTACCCTGATCTATTGCCTTCTCCTTATTCTTTGACTTTTTAAATTTTTGCTCACCTGATTCCTCCCCCCCCCCACTAATTAGTTTAAAGCCCTCTCTACAGCCCTAGTTATATGATTTGTCAGTTGGTGAGCAATTAGCTTAACTCTGCGCCAGCAATTCTGATTTCAATGTTGGTGCGGAACATCTGTCAAGTCGGAACTTGACAGCTCGCAAGTTTGGGATTTAGCGCGGAAACCCCGAACCTGTTGTCCATTTCAACGGCGGTATGACGGCGTACTCAGAGTGGAGTCAGGGAAATCTTCCTTGAACTAATGCTGCCAAGTGCACTTAGTCTTATTTTTTGGCACTGTATAGGCTTCATCACAACATTGCTGTTACTGTCACCAAGATAGTGGTGTAGCAGAGATGCTGTACCCTCACTTCTAGTAGCGTTAGGTTAGGTGTACAAATGAACATTTTTGTCTTGTGTGCAGTTAAATATGTTTGTTTTTTCAAGATTCTCATCTGAGGGAGCTTTGCCCCTTTGAAAAGTGCGGGCCAATGTATTTTTTCTCTTCTTCTGATCACCCCCACCCCCATCCCAAAGGGCATATGATTCCATGGCCACTAAAGTCCCTCTGGTCTGTCATCAAGGTTACAAAGAACTAAATGAGTACTAAAAATGCTTTGTGACCTTTCTATAAGATGTAATAAGCACTATATAAATACATGTATTACTTTTCAAAGGGGCAAAGCTCCCTCAGATGAGAATCTTGAAAAAACAAACATATTTAACTGCACACAAGACAAAAATGTTCATTTGTACACCTAACCTAACGCTACTAGAAGTGAGGGTACAGCATCTCTGCTACACCACTATCTTGGTGACAGTAACAGCAATGTTGTGATGAAGCCTATACAGTGCCAAAAAATAAGACTAAGTGCACTTGGCAGCATTAGTTCAAGGAAGATTTCCCTGACTCCATTCTCAGCAGTTGATATACTATGATCCTGCGGCATATTAACAGGCAAAGGTCAAGAGAGACAGAACTGGGAGTGACTCCACTGAAACCTAACCCTTAGTCCTAACTCAGTTTAGAATGAAATTCTACTCAAGAGTCTGGTGAGGAGAATTCAATAGCAAAGTTTGGTAAAAATTTAATAAATAATGTTTGTGTTCTTGATATATTCTAACAATTTTACATGTGAAGACATGTTCGCTAATAGACACACACGGTCAAATATAATCAATGAAAAAATAGACACTGCAGTTGTGAGCATGCCATTTTTAAAAGCATAATTTGCTGAGGGGACAATACACACAAGCCTAAAAATTACTGTTGCTGATAACCATTGAGCAAGATATTCCTAGCAGAAATGTTAATCTATTAAAAAGATAAATGGGTTAACATCCAAATTAAAATAGGAGAGTCTTCATCTTCTTTTAAAAAAAAAAGTTACAGTAATTTCTAAGCTATTCTAAGTTTCCTTACCTCCTCTCTCGCTCTCTAGGTGATAACTTATGCTGGGGTACAGTTCCATGAGCAGCCTTTCAATACCTCACTCAAGTGTCCATTCTTTAGTGAGTTTTGACAAGACATTCAACTACCGGGTGCTCCACATAAGAGCTCAATTTTACCTCACCTCATGTCAACACATACATTTGAGCTAGCGTTACTGTGTAGCATTCAGGAGTAGGAAACTTAGCTGATCATTCTCCTCCCCGGTCTGATGATAATGAGACCGATAGTACTGGCCAACTTGTACCCTGACTGATATCAGATAACTCAGCACAGATCAAGGACCACATTGGGAACCTTTGTGGTCTGGATGGTTTAGTACCACACCAATTAGTGTAATTTCAAACTGAACTATCAGATAAGCTTGGCCATATGATACTTCACCAATATTTGATGAATTATTTTAAAATTACTGAGCGTGTTTAAGCACAGTCTACCCTCACATAAATAAACACGTTATGACTCTTGTTGTCTTATGGTGGCCTTTATCTGTACCCGATGATAATGCAATTTTGTTACAGGAGCTATGCTCCATGCCTGTGACTGCTACGCATCATATCCTGCAAGAAAATACAAATAAATTAAGCTTATACCTTGTCTTCTGAGCTCTCAACATCAGTTGAGTCATCTGCTGTCAGTGATGACCTTCTTTTATCCTGACGTGTTAGGTGTTTTGTTTTACACTGGCGCTTTCCTGAAGGTTTCTCTCGTTCCGTTTTTGAATACTTTGGTGAAATTGGTGAATATAGATGGTCCTCTTCCTCTCCAGAACACAAGACACCCAGTTTGCGGCTTTCCTTGTTTCTTTGTCGTTTAGTTGATGATCGTGACACTGGTGTGCTGGTTGAATTTAGCTGTATATGCCAGTTGCTGTTTGTTGTGCCAGATGGAACTGTCCTTTTCCTTGGAGATACTGGAGGTGTAGAGAAACCTAAAAAAATGTTTACATAATTTTCAGTAATCAGTTCTTGAAATTTAGACTTAACTAATGATTTTCATAACCTTAGGACAGTACCAATAAACTGATTAATTTATATAATTTGAATGCTGACCACAATTATAATTTTTTATATTATTCTATAGATGTTATTGGAAACTTCACAAGCAACATGGTATTTTACACAATACGAGAACATTCGGTGGTCAGTTGCAGAATACAGTGTTCCAAAATTAAAGAACATTTCATGTGGGCTTACTATGACACATGTCCATAGATAAGAGAACATGACTGATTTTTGCATCAACTCGGCACCTCCAATGTAAGCAGGGCAGTGCAGTGTTTGCAAATGCCCGACCTGATACACTGAACCTGAAATTTTAGGCATCAGCGTAGAATGGATCACCATCAGACATAATTAATGTCTGTGATCGGTTGTTCACCCATTAGGGAGTGGAAAATTCTACTTGAAAGGGCCAATGCTGCACTTTGGGTGGAGGGTGAAATTAGCTACTCAAAGCAAAAACCCTGTCCGTGAGCAGTTATGGATCAGCGCCCAATATTGATGAGGCAGTGCAGGTTTTGTTGCAGCAATTGTGGCAGAGGAAGAAAGTCCTTTTTCACATTGATGAATTTAAGAACATAAGAAATAGGAGCTGGAGTAGATCATTTGGCCCTTCGAGCCTGCTCCACCATTCAACACGATCATGGCTGATCTTCTCCCTCAACTGCACCTTCCCGCATTATCCCCATATCCCTTAATTTCCCCAGATTTTTCGATGTCTGTCTTGAATATACTCAACGAATGAGCATCGACAGCTCTCTGGGGTAAAGAATTCCAAAGATTTACAACCCTTTGAGTGAAGACATTTCTCATCATGCAGGTACTTTACATAGAAGCATCAGATAAGTTGCAGGATGGGTTTGGTTCCTAGACAGGAAGTGGCAGATGTCAATACTAGCAGCACAATGCAGCCGTCCTAGCTTCAATGCCAGAGGTTTAATGACATCCCTAGGAGTACCAAAGTAGGGTACCCTACTGTAACCTCATTAATATCCAGTGTGTTACATATAAATGGAATAAAAGGCTCCACCCCACCCAAATCATCTTATGCTACTTTTCTATCTTTAAATGGCTCTTCAGGTACAGTTCCCAGCATTTCTCTTTCCCAACAACACCTCCTTCCTGAATATTCTCAATTGCTGCACCCCTGATAACTACTTCTATGTATAGTACTTGCATGATGTACATTTTTCACATCAACAGCTATGGATAACAGCATGATACATATCATATTTCATACCACTAAAGTAGTGTTAAGTACTAAATGCATTCAACTGGTTTATCAGAAGACCGAGTATAACAAGAGGGAGAATGAAAGACCCCCAAACCCAACTCCTCTTGCTGCATTTGAGGAGCAGGTTTTGCAAACCCCGGGAAGGGAGACTGTAGAGAAAGCAGGAGGCTCAAGGTTCGTTATACAGTAGTTAACTTTCTTTTGTTCCCCATCTTATTCAGTTACTCACGCATTGTCCCCAAATCATGCATTGCATTGCTGGATGCTACATCTCACAAAGTTGTCATGAACATTTCATTGGAGCGCTTGTTCCTGTTCTCTTTCTATAGTTATACCACTGGAAGCTGAGCAGGGGCCAAGCAACTAGAAGAACCTTACAGCAAGTTGCATCCTTCAGTCAAACACTGCAAAGCAGCACAGGTAGGAATAAAACAAGGGATGTAGACAGAAGTGAGTTTCAGGAGTGCGCATTGGCTGTTGCACAGAGCACCAAGAACCATGTGGCTAGAAGGTCAGCTTGCGGCCATTCTTAGCTGTTCAGGGGCCCTGTTTTGAAAAGGATAATTACTGAGCCTGAAAGATTGCTGCACGCATGGGACAGTTTTTCTGGTAGATTTCAGAAAATAGAGGCTACTGTAGGAGTCCGCAACACATACATGTGTTATGGTCTGCTGATGCACGGGACACAAATTTCGCAGTCCATCACAGAGCATATGGCATCTGCAGCAGAGCCCGCCAGGGAAAAGTCTTATGCCAGTCTTAGTATCTCTCATTGATAAGGCTTAACTCATTTCATTGCTGTCATAGAGTCTGCTGTCACACAGACCAGTGGACATGCCGAGACATTGTTAAGTAGTAGCAGCAGGTGTGCTCTGGCCAAAAATGATGTTGCTGTCTTTTGGAACAACACATCCATTGCCTTCTGCCACCCCCGTCGATGCCAGGCTGCCCCTGCAACTACCAAAGTGACAAAGCCTGCATTTAGGCCATCTCATATCCCTGCTCAGACGTCAAGGGTCACTTCAATCTCAAGAGTTTTTCACAAACGCACTGCAGCCAGCTGTGTTTCAGCCACTGGGGGTGCACATAAAAGAAGTACTAGATTATGTGTTAAATAATTCAACATAAAGTGACCAAATTTGCAAATGATACCAAACTAGGAGGGGCAGTGGAATTTGAAGAAGCAGCTCAGAAATTATAGAACAAATTGGATAAAATGTGTATATGGGCAGAACAGTGGCAGGTGAACTTTAGTGCTACACATATACTCCAATAATGCGGTTGAAATAGTGACAGAAAGTGTTGAAAGAGACCTAGAAGTCTTTGGAGACTCGACAATCAATGCAGATCAAGACAAAGCTAATAGAATGCATAGCCAAAACAGTAGAATATAAGTATATAAGTTGTGATCAAACTGTATAGTGCTCTCGTCAGACATACCTTGAATACTACGTCATGATCTGCTTGCCAAGACAATCAAGCGCATAAAAGAGCCTTGAGGCAGATCCCTAATATCAAAGGTCTAGGTTATGAGGAAAGACTGGAGAAACTTGGCTGTTTCTATTTGGAAAGGAGGTATCTGAGAGCTGATCTTATAGAGGTGTATATGATCATGAAATAAATTGTTAATTGCAAAAATAGGACAAGGGGATTCAAACTAGTAAAATCATTTTGAGAAAATCAGGAAATGCTTCCTCACACAAAGAATGATCAATTCATAGAATAGACTTTCAGAAAAAAGTAGTGGAGGCAAAAACCCTGAAAGCATCTAAAAATAATTGGATGCATTACTTTAGGTGCTTTCTGGATAGGTTAATTCAGATGAACTGAATAGCTTTCCTCATCTATTAGTATCTTGTGATCTTGTGTTGAATCCACACTGTACAGCAAAATTACAGAACATATAGCAAACCACAATGTCATGTGATGCTGCACTATACTGGTTGGCAAACACGAGTCAGGCAGATGACATTTCTAACAGTGAAATTTGGTGCCTCAGCAATATAATTCGGATGAGCACGCAAGCAGCTCACTATACTGGGGGGGCGGGGTGGAATCAAAGGTTTCCATGAATGAGCCATGCTGGAATTCAGCACTAAAAGGGAAGGAGGGAGAACATAAGAACATAAGAAATAGGAGCAGGAGTAGACCACCTGGCACCTCGAGCCTGCTCCGCCATTCAATATTATGGCTGATCTGATCATGGACACAGCTCCACTTCCCTGCCCGCTCCCCATAACCCTTTATTCCCTCATCGCTCAAAATTCTGTCTATCTCCACCTTAAATATATTCAATGACCCAGCCTCTACAGCTCTCTGGGGCAGAGAATTCCATAGATTTACAACCCTCAGAGAAGAAATTCTTCCTCATCTCAGTTTTAAATGGGCGGCCCCTTATTCTGAGACTGTGTCCCCAAATTTTAGTTTCCCCTATGAGTGGAAATATCCTCTCGCATCCACCTTGTCGAGCCCCCTCATTATCTTATATGTTTCGATAAGATCACCTCTCATTCTTCTGAACTCCTACGTGTATGAGCCCAACCTATTCAACCTATCTTCATAAGTCAACCCCCTCATCTCTGGAATTAACCTAGTGAACCTTCTCTGAACAGTCTCCAATGCAATTATATCCTTCCTTAAATACGGAGACGAAAACTATGCAGTACTCTAGGTGTGACCTCACCAATACCCTGTACAGTTGTAGCAGGACTTGACTGCTTTTATACTCTACCCCTTGCAATAAAGGCCAACATTCCATTTGCCTTCCTGATTACTTGCTGTACCTGCATACTAACTTTTTGTGTTTCATGCACAAGGACCTCCAGGTCCCTCTGTACTGCAGCACTTTGCATTTTTTCTCCATTTAAATTATAATTTGCTTTTTTATTTTTTCTGCCAAAGTGGATAACCTCACATTTTCCCACATTATACTCCATCTGCCAAATATTTGCCTGCTCACTTAGTCTGTCTATAGCCCTTTGCAGATTTTTTTGTGTCCTCCTCACAATTTGCTTTCCCACCCATCTTTGTAGGAGTGTGCACCCAGCAAGAGACTGTAGTATTCTGTGGAGTAAAAGGTCAAAGCTGAGCTGGACATTAGAGTGGTAGCCTCAGAGCTGGCAAAGATGCATCACAAGCAGCATCTTCAGTCTCGAAGTTGTACAGCAAAATTATGGAGTATGTAGCAAATCATGATAATGTGTGATGCTTTAGCTGGACTGGGGAAGGCAGCTCCTCGATCTTTCAAGATATTAGAATCGTTGATTTACTCTGCTTATGATGGGGTTGATGATGGTTCTCATGGTTGCATGACCTCATTATACATGAACTCTGCTGCTGTACATGACTGCCATAAAGGGACTGTGAGCCAGGAATGCCAATATCCTTGGTTTAAAAGATCTAATGTTGTAGATTTTTGCTTGGAGCAAGTAACAGGGGCTTGCTGGATTGGCTTAAAATAAAGGCATCACCGTTGAGCTGGACACTGATTGACCAGTAACCTTGGTGATTCCTATATACACCACTATTCTGTGCAAGGGCACTTTGGGCTACAAAAAATCCATAAACTGTTACAGCACAGCAATAGGAATGCCCATGAAGTCTGTGCTGGTGCTTTTCTCCACGTGTGCAATTTAGTCTAATCCCAATCTCTGCTCACAATCCATACCCTTCAATATTCTTGTTTTTTAAGAAACTATCTAACTTCCTTTCAAAATAATTTATGGAGTCTTTTACAAGAGTTTGTAGCAGAGAATTCCACAATCCAGTCACTCTCTATTGAAATACATTTTTCTAATCTCCTCTTTAAATGTTTTTATGATCACCTTAAATTTGTGCTCTCTGGTTACCATCTCACTCGCCTTGGAAATAATCTTCCAGTGTTTACCTGATCATAACCTTTCACAACCGTGGAAACCTTTATCGGATCACCCCTTAATCTTCTGGACTCCAGTAAAAAAAGCCCAACTTCTGAAGACTCTCTTCATAATTATAATCCCTCATACCTGGCAACATCCTGGTGAATCTATACTGTACCTTTTCTGTTTACGCCCTTTCTTTAATGGGGTTCCCAAGACTGTGCACTATACTCCAACTGCAACCCAACTAACAACTTGTATAAGTTCGACATTATCGCTCTGCCTCTAAATACAAAAGTCAAAGATGCTGTTTGCCTTTTTATGGCCATGTCGACTTGCACTGCAACCTACAATGACCCATGCATCTGGACAACAAGGTCCCTCTACTCTTCTGCTCTGTTAAAATCTTAACATTTATTTCTGAAATCGATTACAGTACTTCACATTTCTCTACACTGAACTTCATTTGCCATCAGATAAAGGTAATAAATCAACTTAAAAAGAATGCTAATTAAAAATATTTCATCAAAGACAACTTAAAAAATACCATTTTCAAAAAAAATGTGCAATAAATTGTGTCAAATAATTATAATATATATATATTAGAGAGAGAGAGAAAGAGAGAGAGGGAAAGTGCTAAAGAGGAAAAAATACTTTCAAATATTAAAATAAATATATTATAACATATAATGCTTTTGTCTTCAATTGAACTGATATTCAATCTAAAGCAGGCAAGTAGTTCTCTTTCTCTGGCTCACTCTTTCAGGCATTATATTGTAGAAACTTTGTCTGAACAAAGCACATGCGGTAGCCACGGTGGTAGAACAATGGAAAGAAAAATGTTATATGGTTCCATACCGTACTAATAGTCTTAGATGAGTGATTTTAAAAAAAAGAAACTTAAGTTAACTTTAACCTGTGTTAACATGTTTTTGATTAATGTGCAAGTTCTGCAGTGATGAGCTCAATTTTTAAAGCATGCCCTCAGAAAATTAGCTCTGATGTTTCAACTCAAACTCAAATGGCTATTTAATCTGCATTGGATCATTTAATACTCTGACCAAATGGAGTTTCTTCGTTTATTCTACTTTGTACTTTAATTTTCTTTGATTATAAGTGCTTTAAAATTTCCAAATTCTTTCTTGGGACAGCTTCATATTTAGATAAATTTTATTCCTTTCTCCCAGTTTTTCCATCGCATCTGTTTTGACAATGCCACCTTTTACACCAGTGCTTCCGATATGTCTTCCTTTTTCCTCAATCGAGGATTTCCCTCCACCATGGTTGACAGGGCCCCTCGACAGTGTCTGTTCCATTTCCCTCACTTCTACTCTCACCCTTTCTCCTCCCTCCCAGAACCACGGTAGGGTTCCCCTGGTCCTCACCTTCCACGGCACCAGCCTCCACATTCAACAGATCATCTCTGCCATTTCCGCCACCTTCAGCACAATGCAACCACCAAACACATCTTCCCCTCCCCTTTCAGCATTCTGACAGGACCGTTACCTTTGTGATATCCTGGTCCACTCTTCCATCACCCCCAACTCCTATGGCACCTTCCTGTGCAAACGCAGGAGATGCAACACCTGCCCTTTCACCTCCTCCCTTCCCACCATCCAAGGCCCCAAACACTCCTTCCAGCGAAATAGCGATGTACTTATACTTCTTTTTCTTCAGTATACTGTATTTACTGCTCATAATGCGGTCTACACTGGGGAGACCAAGTACAGATTGGTTGACTGCTTTGCTGAACACCTCCATTCAGTCCGCAAGGATGACCCTGAGCTTCCAGTCACCTGCCATTTTAATTCTCCATCCCACTCCCACTCTGACCTCGGCCTCATACACTGTTCCAATGAAGCTCAACAGAAGAACATAAGAAATAGGAGCAGGAGTAGGCCATTCATCCCTTCAAGCCTGCTCCAAAGGAAGCTTGAAGAACAGCATCTCATCTTTTGATGAGGCACTTTACAACCTTCTAGACTTAACATTGAGTTTAACAATTTCAAATCATAACCACTGCTCCCATTTTTTGGCCAGCAGGTGCTGGTAATGGTTGTTGTTAACCAAAGGTATTAAGGGATATCGGGCAAAGGCAGATATATGGAGTTAGGTCACAAATCAGCCATGATATTGAATGGCAGAACAGGCTCAAGGGGTTAAATGGCATACTCCTATTCCTATGTTCTGCTGTTTCCATTTACACCTCCTCTAGATCCATCTTTTGTTTCTCTACTTGTCCCATTACCGCCCCCCTTTTGTCATTTAAATCTCTCCTGCTGTCCACCCCATCACAAACCTTTCCTTTTGTTCATTCCTCCCCTCCTCCCCTTTCCCAGCGTCGATATTTGCTGAAAAACATTATATCTCTTAACTTTTTCCAGTTCTGACGAAAGGTCTTGATCCAAAACATTAACTCAGTTTCTCTCTTCATAGATGCTGCCTGACCTGCTGAGTGTTTCCAGCATTTTCTCTATTTATTTCAGATTTCCAGCATCCGGAGTATTTTGCTTTTGTCATATTCAGTTCTGTTCATCCAAGTCAGACCAAACTTTGCACTTTCAAAGCATTCAATTGTTGATCTTATAATATTATGGCCAATTTAGGCAGGGAGCCAACACCCCAAACTAGAAATCGCAACCTTGAGCCTTAAATCAGCCTGTTGCTCATATTTGTTTGCCTCAGTCAGGTTAATTCACCAGTATTTCACCGAGGTACTTAGATGATGGAGTATCAAAATATGTTCTTCCCCTTTTTTGAAGAGGGAAAAATTGGCATCACCTAATGACAAAATTTGAATAGCACCTCCTGTCAGCCCACCCTGAAGCAATCCTGACAGTGGTTGTGGGCCTGCCCACAGGCTAGATAATCTCATCCTCAAAGCTGCAAGAGGGTACATAGTGGCAAATGATCTAGAGAGAAATCAAAGGGTACCATCAATAAAAAGATTATGGCATGAAATGCTTAATAATCTTTTGTTGGGAAATGACCAGGAAGGAAAAAAAATAAATTGACCTCAATATACTTCAATTTTCTTTGATTGTATGTGTTTTAAAATTTCAAAATTCCTTTCCCTGGACAGCTTCATATTTAGTGAAAGAAAAGAGTGAATAGTGGACATTATTAGATGTTACATTTTGCTCAGAAAAGTACATTAAGCATTTCCTGAATTCAACAAATATACAGACTTCTTTAGGTTCCAAATGTACCTTTTTCAATGTCATTTCTATTGAAGGTCTCTTCAGATCCATTTCTGCTGGCCTTGGCCTCTGATCCTTTCCTGGTGTTTCTTTCTTCAACCTGGTCTTTGACCTCTGCTTCCTTTGTAGTGAGCTCTGACTCCTTGGTCCCAGCTAACTCCTTCCTGCTGTGGCGGCCTGTCTTGGAAGGAGTGGATCTGTCAGGAGACACCTGCTGCTCCCAGAGTGCCCTTAGATGGTGCAGGTGCCTTTGCTTGCGCGGATGCAGTCCTGTAAGCTCGATGCACACCTTTAGGTTTGTTACTTCACTTGAATGAGAGTCTTCTGAATTGTCTGTGGATTCATCATTCATCTCCTTCTCAGTCCATTCATCTACTGTTAGGTCAAAATAGTTCAGGTCAATGAAACATGCCCTAGAGCTAATAACACTACAAACAAACCCATAGGTAGTACTAATACTCTGACTAACAGAGGACTATTACAATTTTAATACCAACGTTATCTCAATAATACAAATGCATTATTTTTTGTGATCACAACATAATGATACTGGAGGAGTGTGACTTTTGGGTAACTCTCAAGCTAATTCTGTTATTACCTATTTAAAGACAGCAGTATTATTTTTCTATCCTGCCATTCTCAATTTTATTCAGTATTTATAAATCGCTGACATTTTTTTTTTAAAGGCAAAATAAAAATGAATACATGGAATTTAACTTGTGAAGAGATGAATTTTTGCATTTGAACTTTTAGATTTTAAACAATGACATGCATTTTCTTTAAAAATGTGCTTATTTCCTATGATGGTGCACTTATATATGCACAGCACTGACATGAAGTTGTAATCAGAATTGCTGGCTTTTTTGTTTATCAAAAGCATGGTCTACATTAAAATGATTTACTGTTGGGACACAAATGCTATCTGCCATCCTTGATGAGAATGAGCTCCCCGATGGATCAATGTACTGTTTGGTGTGGTACATGAAAGTCAAAGATCAATTCGTGTTCTGTGCTAAGTTAGATGATCTCACCCAAGTTACCATGGGGGTACTACAACAGGCCCCAGGCTAGGAAGGAAACTTTTTTTTTAAACAACCATGTGATGCTGCTCTTTACTGATATTCAATGATTCCTGCAGAATGTGTGTGTATGTGTGTTTTGGATGAGAACATGATTGGGTTTGGTTATGATGTCTTCCTCGTAGTCAAGGTTTACATATGCAGAATGACTATATCAGGGAAGGCAGGATGGAAATTGGAAAAATATGGACAAAAAAAAATATCAAATGGTCAAAGATTTTAAAACTGCCAATTTATCCCTTAAAAATATATATTTGATGTTCTCTTTCTATACCATGTTAGTTGTCCTTCTGGCACTCGTTTAACCTCTTTTAGCCAGGACACCTCAAATTGTGATATTTTTATCTATGCTAATCAAACACAAATCCTATTTCACAACAGTCGGAACTGGGATACCCCAATATGCTGAGGTATTCAACTTAATAGCTTGACCAAGACCAGAGGGAACAGACCTATCTGGGACAACCAAATTAAGGGCTAGATTTGAACCTAGGGTCGCAGCATTAGAGTCCAGTATGGCACTAGTCCCACAAGCAGTCAGTGTTACTCACTTTTTAAATGATTGGTATTTAAGGCCTGCATCAGCACTTCGGGACCAAAAATTTAATATGGTAAGAGTATAATTCTCATCTTACTCAAAGGAAACAGTGCACTGAAATCTGATTTTGCAAATTGTTTCAAATCTACTTTACAATATTCTGTATTTAGAACTTAAGAATTTTTTTTTAAACAGATGTTTTAGCACATTCGCATTTATATTGCTGAAAAGGAGAAGCAACCTTGAAATCTTTTGTGTATATCAAACAGAAAGTTAGACTTTGATTATATGCCATAGGTGTCTATTCAGCTGGGCTTTTCAATCAGGTGGTTTTCAAACTGGCTTGGTATACATGCAGTATTTTACCCATTCCAACTTTGAGTCTTGTTAAATTATTCCTCAAATTTTTTTGATCAACAAAGTGCAAAATATTATGATTTTCACCTGTGATGGAGCTTTGCCTTTTTCTTTTCAACTTGAAAATTTCTGGCTCCATAGATTGACTGATGCATTTCTCGTTATATCCCTTCATCTCGGATTGTACTTCATGAGTGTTTATTTCATCCAGGTTGGCCTCTAACCTTTCCTTGCAATATTGGCTATTCTTGTCAAAGCTCAACTCAGAACTATAGCTAGCATCCTTGCGATGATACGTTTGTAGAGCTTTTTCAATGTCCTCATTAGAAGCAGATTCATTCTGGGTGGTGAAACTCTCTGTATTGGTTTGATCAGTCCAATATTCTCCATTTTCATAATTTTCAACCAACCCATCTAGGTGCTTTGCATTACCATCTAGATCATCTGTAGAAAAAAAATGGCTAATTAGTTCTCAAATGCATTTCAGTATTCTATGTTTGATAATGAGTAGAATTCTGAACTATTTGCTTCTCTTTCACAAGAAATAAAATAAAGTTTAAAAAACTCAAAAGCACCAAAACCAAGTAAACTTACAACAAGTAATCAGGCCCAGTCTAAACATTAGAAAACTTAGGAGAGTAGTGACAAATTGGCAGAGGCACTAAGCATAATTTTCCAAAATTTGTAGAAACCAGGAATTGTACCAAATGATTGGAGGGTGACAAATGTTACACCCTGTTCAAAAAAGGGGAAAGGAATAAGCCAAGCAACTATAGATCACTTGGCATATCAATAATAGGAAAACTTCTAGATGGCAAATAAGAGGCCAGATTTGGAGGAAAACTCAGTGGATTATAGGATTGGAGAAAATTGCAGAGACAGTGATTTGTGAGGCCATGAAGGGATTTGAACACAAATATTTGGCTTTTAAATTTGAGGTAATGGGGGGGGACTGGGAACCCAGATATGAATTACCCAAATCGGTGTTCTGTACACAAATGTAAGTAACATAAATAAAACAAGTGATTTAGAAACACCAATTCAGTTTATGAATTATGAGTTAAGGGTCATAATGTAGTAGCCATTACAGAGGCCGGACTACAAGATGGGCATAATTGGGAGCTAAATATTCCAGGCTATAGGATCTTTAATAAAACAGAAAATGCTGGAAATACTCGGTAGGTCAGGCAGCAGGTGTGGAGTGAGAAACAGAGTCAATGTTTCAGGTAGAGGTGTAACTGGGAATAGCAGAATCAGCAACAGTTGCCGTCTAGAAAAATGGGGTCAGAGGTCATGATCTGAAATTGTTGAACTTGATGTTGAGTCCAGAAGGCTGTAAAGTGCCTAATTAAAAGATAAGTTGCTGTTCCTTGAGTTTACATTGAGCGCCGTTGGAAAAGTGCAATAGGCCGAGGTCAGAGTGGGAGCGGAGCGAAGAATTAAAGTGACAGATGACCGGAAGCTCTGGGGTCACGCTTGTGCACTGAACGGAGGTGTTCCATGTGACCCCAAACTTTTAATAGCCTGTCACTTTAATTCTCTGCTCCACCCTCACCCTGGCCTCTTACACTGTTCCAATGAAGCTCAACGTAAGCTTGAGAAACAGCATCTCATCTTTTTATTAGGCACTTTACAACCTTCTGGACTCCAACGTGTACAACAATTTCAGATCATAAACTCTGTCCCCATTTTTTCAGACAGTAGTTGATGATTCTGCTACTCCCATTTACACCACTTCTAGACCCATCTTTTGTTTCTTTATTTGTCCCATTACCATCTCCTTTTGCTTTGTACAAACATACCATTTTTGTCATCAAATCTCTCCTGCCTTCTGCCCTATCACAGATCTTTGCTTTTGTTCATTCCTCCCCACTTTCCCTGCTTCTGCACTTGTTTAAAATCGGTTGCAACTGAAACTTTTTCCAGTTCTGACGAAAGGTCATCAACCTGAAACGTTAACTGTTTCTCTCTCCACAGATGCTGCCTGGCCTGCTGAGTATTTCCAGCATTCTTTATGTTTTTATTTCAGATTTCCAGCATCCGTAGTATTTTGCTTTTGTATAGGATCTTTCGAATGGACAGAGAAATTCAGAAAGGGAGTAGCAAAATTGATTAAAGACACAATTACAGTGGTAGAAAGAGATATCAGGATGGGTGATCAGGCAGTAGAATTGCCTGAGTGATCAGTATATCAAAATGGATGAAGAAATAGAGAGATTTGTATATCCAATTTTGCACTATTAGTGTGGGAGAAGTGCGAGAGCTAGGAGTGCATAAAAATAGATCTTTGAAAATAAGAATTTTTCTATGTGGAATCCTAAGAATTCTTTCTATGAGCACTCAATGGAAAAGCAAGGCCATGATGATTAATCTGTACAAAACATTGTTTAGGCCACAAAAACTGAAAAAGCTAGAGATACTGAACAGGTCAGGTAACATCTGTCAAGTAAACATGAGGCAGTTGAGGTTTGAGGTATAAAATCTCAGAACTGAAAGATGTTACAAATGAACAGTATTTAAGAAGGAATATAATAAGGGAAAGGGGAAGGGAAAAAACAGACAACACACACACACACACACACACACACAGGAAAAGACACAGTGCTAAGGTGGAGATTAGAAAATGGCGAAAGAGCAGAAGTGATATGCACAAGAGACAAAAGGCGGCAAAATGAGATAAATCAAAGACAGTAAAAGACACAGAAGAGCTCAAGAGGCATTAGTAAATAGAATGGGAAGCATGAAAAACTGGCATAGCGAAGCAGGCTCCAGCGGCCCAAGAGTCTGGTGGAAGAAAAAAGTAGGTTGCCACCAGGGGCACAGACCACCCTGCCACAGATGGAGTCCAATGTGCAGTTTTGAGGACCCCATTATAGAAAAGCTATTGGAAGTTCAGAAAAGGTGCAAGCAGATTTACTATGATAATTCCAGGAAAGAGAGACTGGAAAAAACAGGATTGTATTAATTACAACAGAGAAGGTTAAGAGGTGTTTAAAATTTTAAATAGCTTTGAGAAGTAATTAGTGAAGCATTATTTTCCACTAAGCGGTTAACTGATAACAAGCAGCATAAATTTAGGATTAGTCCTCAAAGCAATTCTTTTTCTTTCATAAAAAGGGAGGTTAGCAACATTTCTTCACACAAAGGGTTATTAGAATAATCACTGCAATATTGCAAGAGACTACTGAAAAGGAGTTAATCGTGACATTTAAAGTGGAATTAGGTAAACATTTGAAGAAAAAATATTCAAGGATACAGAGAAAGAGCAGCAAGATAGGATTGGAGTAGATAGCTCCAGTGTTTAGCTAGCAGCATCAGTGGCACAGACATTGCGGGCCAAGCTTCTCCCTTGCTGACATTTCTATTTACTATGAGCAGGTCACAGATTTTTACAACATACAATTTCTTCAAGATTAAAGAATAATGATTTCTGACATATTTGGAAAGGGGCCTTGCTTTGTTTAGTTCTCATTATGAATGTGATTTATACGGGCTCAAGTAGGAACTAATGTTTTTAATTTCCATAACGTAAACTTTATGAAGTATAGGTACATATCTTGCAGAGCAAGTTAGATGTAGATCATACATCTACATGTTCCCAGTTTAAATTCAATTCTATCTTAAAATCAACAGCAGTAGTTTCACTCAAAATTCTGAAACTAATTTCCAATAAATAAGTAAAAACTTCAATTTTCCAGATTCTTGCTTTCAATCTACTTGAGCCATTTTGATGAGCAGTGCTGATGGCACCCCATTTTTAAAACATAGAAAAATCAAGTACTCTGGAATAGTTAGTTCAAGATTTAAGCACAGAATTACAAACAAGTTCTGGTCCAAGCAGAACTTTTATTTTGCTAAATTAGTGATGCCTTTATTAGGATTAAGTGTATGAAGACCCATTTAATATTCCTTGAACCTTTCTTTGCAAAGGCACAATGTGTACATACCAGATTGGTTTCGTGTTCGCACTTTCAGAAGAAGTGGAATAAAATCTCGGAAACCATTCTTTTGCTTCTTTTGGATGGCTAATTTAAAAGAAAAAAAAGAATTAAAAATACAGTTTTTGGCTGGTCAAACAATCAATTTATCAGATTCAATTAGAATTCAGCACTGTAATGGTTTTCTGTGATAATCTAATAACTAAAACCACAAGTGAGATGGATGAATATAAACCTAGAAATGACTGCTTATGTTATTAAAGGATGAATGCTTGATGCACTTGTATGACATTTCTGGTTTACTATTTTAGCAAAAGCATTAACTGATTTAAAATAAATGAACTAATGCTTGCATTACAGTAGTGAATAGAGGAATGGATTACAAATGTATTAAACACTCGTCTGCTAATATCACCAACAGCAGTGTCATTCTTCAAATTCTATTTTCATGCTCCTACGACTTTACAGCAGGATTCACTGGATAGTGTTCTGGAGTGGGCTTCTAAGCTTATTTTTCTTCCATTCACTAGCACACCTTACTCTGCTGCTGAAGGACCACGGTTTGATTCCTGGTCTGTATTGAGTTAGCTAATCACAGTTGGGCCACACTATAACTGCTCTCTTTGTCCCTAAGCTAGGATTGGTGGAAAGTACAGGTATGTGCACATTGGCTGAGGACAGGTGGAAGCTCATCTGTGATGCCCAGCTGTGGCCTAATAGTCTGTCAACACTCACGACTTAGGCATACATGAAGAACAGACACTTAGGCAAGGACTGCCAGCACCACTGAAACAGTGCCTTTGGAAAAAGAAAACTTCTTACAACTTAAATCTAATTTCAACTTGCTGGCATTGCTGTTAATCTTATACAACATGATGTTATCAGTAGTGTTTAAGATTTCTGGACAATCACTTGTATAACAGTAGATTTTTTGTGGTCGCTTAAATCACTTGATCACAGCTAACAAGAATCATATGACGCATGGCACATCCCGTAATTTATCACCATGCGGTGTACCATGGAAACACTCCATAGCATTGTTGTCATGGTAATAGTTTCAATTCACCACAGCAACCAGGCAGTTCCATTACTGGTCTTTCATTGTCAGATGACTGGCAGACGAGCAAGTAGACTAACAGAGCATTGAAGTGTCAACCACTAATTCAGGAACATTAATGACCTTGTGGAGACCAAACCTACTGATTGAACTAATCACCGAGACTAGCTGGCTTTCCCTTTTCAGGGTCACTTTCTGAATAAAGCATTCAAAACTATACAATATGCAAGTCACTGAAATATTAACTGTGATAGCCATAGGACTCACTGAATACATGGGGATTAAATACAGAGGCTGGTGGTCTTGGCCATAAAAGGAGTGGCGAGCGGTGGCCATGGGCAGCGTGGAGGCCCCGACTTGCAAGGGAACATCAGCAGCAGGTCGGGGCCATAAAAGGAGCAGCGAGCGGTGGCCATGGGCAGCGTGGAGGCATGCCACTGCAAGGTACAGCGTCAGCTGGTGCAATAGGGCAACGGCTGTGAAGAGTGACGTCATCAAGATCCAGGTCGGTAAATGGAGCGTGGGCAGATACAGCAGCGAGGTCAGGGCGAAGGAGCTGCGAGAGACTGTGGAGGGACGTGATCGGGGCCCAGGGGAGGTGAGAATTCGGGGCCAGGGGCAGCACGGACCACGGGCCAGCCCACACCGCAATACGTGTGCGCACTAGGTCTGTACAGCAGAGCTGGTCTCCAGTTGTCTTGGGTAATCCTTGCCACTGGACCAGGACCTAGCTCTGTCAAGCCCGTGTGGTGGCTGGTGTGCAATGGCCACCATGTTAAAAAAATGCACGCACAGGCATCTTCCACCCTTCAGGATGTAGTTCGGGTCCTTCATTGAACTCGTCCTTTTTTTGGCGTGGAAGCAAGTCATCCTCGTTTCGAGGGACTGCCTATGATGATGATGGGTCTAGAAAATAGAGCTATGGTGAATACACAAATTCATAATTCTGTAGTCTCAGAAATCATACATATTTCATGTATCGGGATAGAATTTCTCCTCGCTAACACTCTATCAGCGCGATGCAAGCAAAATCAGCCGAACCAGCGCAAAAGATCAGGGAATTGATTATACAGCCAAATCCATTTACATCCATTTTCCGCGATCTTTTACACTGGTTTAATATTCAATTTGCCCGGATCAGGCCCTGCCAACAAAACTGGCCACGTCCACAGGTGGAAATTGCAAGATTCCGCTGATTGCGCTGGTTAGGGAAAATGCACTCACTTTTTTTGTTATAGGCGCACAGACACTAGTAAGCAGGTTTTAAAAGTTTTCTCATATCAAAAATTATTTAATTTACTAATAAAATGTTTACACCAATGAAACTATTAAATGGTTCAGCACAGTTTCTTTTAAAGTTATTTTAAATCGGGTTACTCTCAGGAGGAGGATTAGACACTTATTAAAAATGATTATTTGTGATAAACTTATTTTTAGCAGTATTAATAAAACTGCACTAGGTTACTACTCTTAACTACATCAATGAATACTTTTTAAATGGAAAGAAAAATAAACGATTACATTCTGTTACGCTGCCTGCTTGCACTGGTTCATGGAAGACTCTATGTTTGTGATTAGGCAAATTAATTTTAATTGGAAACTTGAACTGTAACCTAACCAGCACAATTTTGGGCACAATTTCCTGATTGCCCCCAAAGCAGAAACTCTACCCCATCATCTTTATTTGAAAGAGGACACAGTCTAAATGACAAAGTCCTTGAAATTATACTGTGGGTTAAAAGTGCGCCATTCTTCTAAAATGTCTTAATCAGAGGATTAAAGAAACTTCAGATAAATGAGATAAGCATTTGTTCGCTATCAGCGTACTGTGTCGCTTCATAACCAGAAGCCAAAAATCATGATTGCTGAGCTTTGATGTTAAAAGCCTTCCCTCTCCTCCTTGACCACAAATGAAGCAGTCTTACTAGTATTGTGGCTCTTCTCTGTTTAAATCCACGGTACCAAGTCCCGGTCAAAAATATTTTCAAAAACTGTGCATGCACCTGTCATATATGCTTTCCTTCCTCCAGGTAAAAATAGTTAAGAAAGAAATGTTGGTAAGGGGCCATAAGATTATTTCACCTGTAGTGGAAAAGTGAGGGGACTTCGGACAGTCACGCTAGGGGTGGCAATGCTTTTAGCAACAGTAAACTTTACTTTTGATGATACCACTGTTCATAATGGCAAGCTCGAGTCTTTACTTGTGTTCATATTTATAAATTCAATGAATTTTAAATGGACAGTCAAAATATTATGGCAGTTATCGGTCTCAATTGCAGTCACATTAGTAAGACAGACTGATGTAGTGCAGCTGCACATTGCTTCAAGCGTCACCAGATAGTATGCTGCAACAAAGTGTTTTCAGGACAATTTTTCTTAGCAACATATATATTTACATTAGCATTATTTTAGATGTACTTATAAATAAGCAACAATGTTGCTAATCGGAGTACTTGTTGACACATAAGAATGCAACAGGTGTCTGGGAAATTATTAGCACATGTCCTGGGTGGAAACGCGTGGTCATGGCGGTACCCAGGACCTCTCGGCTCCAGACCTCATTACAGCCTTGCTTCAAACATGGACAAAAGGGTCGAATTCCAGAGGTGAAGTGAGAGTGACTGCCCTTGACATCAAGGCAGCATTTGACCAAGTGTGACATCAAGGAACCCGAGTAAAATTGAAGTCAATGAGAATCAGGGGGAATACTCTCCACTGGCTGGAGTCATCGGTAGCACAAAGGAAGATGGCTGTGGTTGTTGGAGGTCAATCATCTCAGCCCCAGGCCATCGCTGCAGGAGTTCCTCAGGGCAGTGTCTTAGGCCAAACCATCTTCAGCTGCTTCATCAATAGCCTTCCCTCCATCATAAGACCTTATTAATGCCGATGTTTGCTGATGATTGCAGTGTTCAGTTCCATTTGCAACTCCTTAGATAACGAAGCAGTCCATGCCCGCATGCAGCAAGACCTGTACAACATTTAGGCTTGGGCTGATAAGCACAAAGGAAGATGGCTGTGGTTGTTGGAGGTCAATCATCTCAGCCCCAATGGCAAGTAGCACAAGTGCCGGGCAATGACTATCTCCAACAGAAGAGCCTAACCACCACCCCTTGACATTCAACGGCATTACCATCGTCGAATACTGCACCATCAACATCCTGGGGGTCACCATTGATCAGAAACTTAACTAGACCAGCCACATAAATACTGTGGCTACAGGAGCAGGTCAGAGGATATTCTGCAGCGAGTGTCTCACCTCCCGATTCCCCAAAGCCTTGCCACTATCTACAATGCACAAGTCAGGAGGGTGATGGAATACTCTCCACTTGCCTGGATGATTGCAGCTCCAACAACACTCAACCACCATCCAGGACAAAGTAGCCCGCTTGATCGGAACCCCATTTGCCACCGTAAACATTCACTCCATCCATCACTGGCGCACCGTGGCTGCAGTGTGTACCATCTACAAGATGCACTGCAGCAACTTGCCAAAGCTTCTTCGACAGCATCTCCCAAATCCGTGACCTTTGCCACCTAGAAGGACAATGGTAGTAGGCACACGGTAGTAGCCAACTCCAAGCTCCCCTCCAAGTCACACATTATATAACGCCTTTAACATAGTAAAACATCCAACGCCACTTCATAGGAGCGTTATCAAACAAAATTTGGCACAGAGCCACATAAGAAGATATTGAGTTAAGCTTTAAGAAGTGTCTTAAAGGAGGAAAGAGAGGCGGAGAGATTTGGGGAGGGAATTCCAGGGCTTAGAGCCTTGGCAGCTGAAGGAACAGCCACCAATGGTGGACCGATTAAAATCGGGGCTGCTCAAGAGAATTGGAGGAGCACAGATATACACACCATCCCGACTTGAAAATATATTGCTGTTCTTTCATTATCGCTGGGTCAAAATCCTGGAACTCCCTACCTAACAGCACTGTGGGAGTACCTTCACCACATGAAGTTCAAAAAGTTGGATCACCTCCACCGTTTCGAGGGTAATTAGGGACAGGCAATAGACGCTGGCCTTGCGAGCGATGCCCACATCCCACGAATGAATAAAAAAATATATAACTTTATTAGCGAAAAAAAAAGCAGCTCTAACCACTTCGTACTTCCATTTTGTAGACAGCGCGGGAGACATACTGTACTTTTTGTTGCATCAGTCACTTTATTAAAATAATAAATGATGATATTTATCAATAAGAAAATGATTTACTTGGAATGTAAGTGCACCAATCATTACAAGAGATTATATCATCAATCTCCTATAACCTCCTAACATTACTACTGCTGTTGTCACTCACCTTCATCAAAATTTTCTCCTGAAATAATCTCATCTTCTGAATCCTCCTTTGATTTCTTTTCCTTCATCCCAGTGAAGTTTTTCCACTCCGTGTCACTTAATTTGTTGTCCTCTAAGGAGTCTTCAGATACCCTATCATCCCGTTGCTTCATCTCAAGCTCAGAGAAGCGCATCATAGCACGCTAGAACCATAAACGAAAAGATTAATGAAATAATAGCATAGTCTGTTCCTAACACGTTACCAACAGTATTAAATTTGTCTCATTTTCACACCTGTACTGAATGCTCATTGAAAGAGATTTTCTAAAAGCAGCAAAAGATAACAACACTTGAACAGTGTTCTTAAGTTGTACTGATGTACTATTTAATAAAATGAACAGCTATAGTGTCCCCCATGAAAAAGGAAGAATGTTGTATGTTTAAAAAAATTCAGTATATTTCTGTTGCATATAATCTTGAAACATGCTTGAGAGTTTCAACACAACACAAGGAAGGTAGTTTGTACACTAGTCCTGGGGTCCACATCTATTGGCTCACTGCCCAAACTTTGTTAACTAAAATCATTTAACAGTTCTTTTCATTTAAGTTAAAACAATCTGAGAAAAATCTTAAGAACTGACCTCACAGTAAGCAGCAGGCTGATATAAAATACTGTCCTCTTGTGATAATCCTTCCATCTATTCAATTAAAATGATCACTCAGTGGGGAACTTTTTCATTCATTTTTACAGACATAAACCAATATTTCACAACAAGAATGAAAATCATCAAGAGGCTTTTCACCTATCAAAAATATGTGTAAAGGTGCAATGTTTACTGAAGACCTTACAAACAATAAATACGTATAGATTGCTAAGTACAAATGTGTGGACAAAGCAAAGAAGCATGAAGTGGGAAGAATTCACCTTGTTCATACCACAGCTAGTGGACCCATATATTATGTACCTACCACAGGGGGAAAACTCATCTTTGCGGGCCTATTGACATCACTAATTGGTTTTACCTCTGCATACTTCCTGGTTTAAAGCTATAGTGCAAGAACAATAACAGCAGACGATGCCTAACATTTTGAGCATGCTACAGAAATATAGAATAAGGGTGGCCATGGAGATGAATTACATATGTGTATGCAGTTCCAAAATTCATTCGAATGAGCAGCACAACCATGAATACAAGGACAAAGCCAATACGTGACAGTGTACAAGTCTGTAGCTCATTCCCTGACCATCCAATATTTGGTGGTGTACACATTATTTTTTTCCCCTAATTTCTTTCTTGAAAATATATGTTGCATTGGAATGATTGGACTATACAGATGAGGAGGCCACTGATAATGAAAAACAAAGGGCACGTGATCTCAATGGTGCAATATCACAAGACTACTGGCATCAAAAGTGCAAAATTTTTGATGCAAGCCCAAACATTATATGGGTACGGTAGCCTAGTGGTTACAGTGCTGGACTAGCACCATGAAGATCTTGAGTTCAAATTCCACTACGGCAAATTGAGAAATTGAATCCAATAAATGTGGTAATTTGTGGATAAAATTACCATGAAAGCTACAGTTTTGTCATTAATCCTGCAAGACTTGCCTACATGTGACTCCAGTCCCATACTATGTGGCTGACCTGTAATGCCCTCAGGACAATTAGAAAGGAGCAGTAAATACTGCCTTGCCTGTGTCGCCAATATCTCAAGAACAATTTAGATTTAATTGTTGCTATGCATCATTACTTGCATGCTCATGAAATTGTTAAGTTGGAATAATCACCAAGGCAATTCTTTTATAACACAGCATAGTATGGGATGCATCGAGTAGCCTTTAGTACGATTCAAGGCAGAAATCTCAACAACAAAAAAACTCTTCCCTCTTACCATCATATATAGTTTCAGTTAACTTTTCTCAAGCACTGAGAATATCAAATGTTAAAAATTAAAGAAGATCTTACCGGCTTTTTAAAAATTTACAACAAACATCATGTTAGCTACTGACAAACAAGTCAACAACTCACCTGTAGTGCTCGCTGTTCTCGACTAAGCTGGCTAGAGTCAGCATATAGTTCTGTTGTGACACACTTAAATTTATCTCCCACATACCCAGCTGAGTTTGCAATTCGTTTTGTTAGGTTAGATTTCTTCGGCTTCATAAATTTAGCAGCTGTTATGTCCAAGTCATCAGTTCTGTCTTTGGTATCATTGTGATTCAATTGAGCGAAAAACTGCTCAGTTTCAGCACCAAATTCTTTATCAGTATTTGTATTGCCAGAAGATGTGGCAATACTGTCAATGATACGACTGTCCTTGGAGAGATCAGCGATCAACTGAACAGTTGTACTCTCTTTACTTTGGCAGTCTGGAATAAAATCTCTGTTTAAGTTCTGATTTGGTAAACACTGGCCCTGTGATGAGCTACAGTTCTCTACTGCCTTATGGACATCTCTGTCTTTTTGGACACTGTCTTTTATGTCAATGGCTTCCAGAGAGTCAACTGTTTTCTCACCATTTTCCTTTGCAGAATATTGTTTGTTGGTGCCTTCTGGCAGGATGCTCTTTTTAGATGTTTTTGCTTCTATTTTCCCCCGTTGATCATTGTGTTCTAAGATTAAGTGTTTGTCCTTGATATCTTTGGCAAATGTTTTGCCATGATTCTTTGGACTATGGCATGATAGTTCAGCTCTAGCTGAAACATGTAGCTGATCTACATTTAATTTTTGTGAAATCTCTGATGGCCTCTCTCTGTTGACTGGTTCTTCACTGCATCGAAGTCGATCATGTGATCTGGATCGCCGCTGTGCTCCTTCACTCCTTTTCTCTTCCTGGACAGTGTGTGGCGAGATGATAGGGTTGATCAAATTCTGGGTGTTGTGAAACACGGTATATTCACTTCTGCATGTTGGCAAGCTGCTATAAGAAAGTCTGTGCTTTGGTGCCAAGTTTCCTGCATATAAATTGCCATTAGGCAATAAGGCAGGATGGGGAAATACAAGTCCTTTATCAGGTATAGGAAGGTGGCCAATTGGGATTCCTTCCGGTGTAGAGTAGGTGAAGTATCTGTTTGGATATGGTAAAGGTGGGGATAGAAATGTCTCATTTGGAGTTAGAAATATTGCACCTGATGAATGGCCACTTTCAGTTGCATGTGGCACAAAATCTTGACAACCTCCTTTGGTCCCTTTAATGGCCTGCTTACTGGGTACTGGAGAGGACTGTCCTGTTTGGTGAATGACAGATGTTTTATTTGAAGAGTTATTCCTATGGGTTTTCTCAGTGTGACCCCATTCAGTACTAACATTTGGTGATGGTGAAGCAGAGGCAGGTCGGCCCAATCCAGAGACTGAACCTGGAATATGATTTACAGAACCATTGGAACTCCCAATCCTAGGGCACGAGGAGCTTCTCTGATGTGGAATTATACGCTCTAGTGTTTTATTGCTCACCAATATAGTACTGGTTTGATGGTCTCCAGGAGAACTGGTACCAGGAATGGCCCATGTTGAGTGCAATTTGTTGATAATAGCAGGTCTTTCAATAGGGAGATCATTATGTGTTGAAGTTGAAAAACCTTCAGAATGTGTTTCCCTGCTCGACAATGAAGAGTTGTTTCGCCATTTGCCAGGTGCCAATACTGGCACCACCATATCAGTACCTTCAGGCTTTGATACCTGATCACTTGATGTTTCACCACAGCCTACTTTAGAAGACAAATCTAGAGGCTTCTCAATGCAGTCTTTGGTGGGTGTTTGTTTTTCTTGCTGCGATGGAGACTTGGTAGCTTTTTGTTCAGGCTGTGAGTTCCGTGAATGTGTTGCTGTTTGTTGGAAGTTTTCACCAGATTCTGATGGTTTTGAATTTTTGCTGTTTGTTGATCGTGCAGGAGAGGTAAATTCACTACTTAGACTTAAATAACCATGAGGAAGTGCCATTGAGGGAGAAGGACCAGATATCCTAGCAAGATGCTTCTGAAATTCTGAAGAGCTCTCTCCAATCTGTGGTGAGGATAGATGAAGCCGAGAAGGCGGCCTTGGAGATTGCAACAGTGAAGCAGGGTCTGCAGGAATGTTACTAGCATTTGACTTTTCAGTAGCTGTAATCCTTGTTTTCTTGCCACTTGATATCTGATGAGTCAAAATGTGTGGATCAACTTGCAGTCTAGGGTTACCTGTCATTATTCCTGAAAGGCATTTATCAGGACAATGAACCATAGAAGACATTATGGGTGACGTTGCAGCTGGTGTAATCCTTAGTGGAGAAGGAAGAGATGAAGGGATGTGAGGCAAGCCATAGTGTGGAGGTGGTATGTACAAGAAGCGATCACTGTGACTACAGACTGGTGAATAGGAGATGTGTTGTGGTAAGCCATAAGAGTTCTGAGAGGGTAGCAAGCATGTTTTATACATGTTCATTGGGTACTTGCTTGGTGAGTCCACAAAAGGATACATCCCTGGTGCTGGGCTCTCCATGTATGGGCTAACCCATGGAAGTCGCAAATAACTAGGACCAGTTCCATTTACTGGAGTTTGTTTACCAGCTGAAGATCCTTCTAAACCCAATGGTTCACCTCTCGCACCAGCAGTATTTTGTAGTCCAGGTGGTGATTTGTACAGTGTGCTAAAGCTTTCATGAGGCTTTGTGCAGCCACTGCCATTTTCTAGGGTTTCCGGTGGATGTGATTTATAATTCAAATCAGGCATTCTATCAGCCATAAATCCCAGGCTGGTCATAGCAACTGCAGCCTCTTGTTCCTTTTCATTTCGAAGTCCACGTGCAGTAGGATACATAATACCATTATGGTTTCTCAGCTCTTCTTGCATGATCCCACTGGCTCTAAGTCGATCAATTTGTCTCACTGAGGCGGCATCCACCTGGACAGAATTGCACCAAGATTAATTATATACATTCTATTTGTGTAACTTAAGTGTTTTTTCAGTTTTGGTTTGTTTTCTATCACAGTCAGAGTTGTTATTTTAATAAAGTGATAAAATACATTCAGTTAGTATACAAGATAAAAACAGCCAATTGTGGTGGGCAAATAAAGGGAATAGAGGATAAAACAGTCAAACAATAGCATAGCATTTGCATCACACACCTTAGCTCTTAACGGGCTTTGTCACTACTACATTACTATTTATGAAGGAAAAATAAAGCGACTGTTCTGGTGATCACATGCGCTAAGAAATCAACATTTTCAACCGGCTAAATTGTTCTCTTGCCTTGCCTTTGATGCCCTTGCTCCCAACAAAACAATCACTGTCTCCCATCCATGCTGTCCTCTCTGGTACATCCCTCACCTTTGTTATCTCGTTAGAGGGGAGAGAGGAAGGGGGAAGTGGAAGAAACCACTGCATGGAGAGGAAATCTATGAGTTCTTTGCACTTGGAATTGGTGGTGCGGGTGGAGAGAATGGGGAAAGAGCTTTGAGGAGGTGGTTAGCCCTGCTCCCCTAGTCTCCTTCCCAATCAACTCCTCCTCCTGAGCCCTTTGTCTTTCATGGCTATCGTCATTGCAAAATCAAGTACCTGGTGCATAACCAGCCTGATTTTTATCCATCATTGGTTTGATCATATCAAGCCCTAACATGCTTCAGTCTCCTCAGCCAAAACTGTTTGCTACTCCCAGATCATTCTAGAGAGTAAGGCCAACCCCAGGCCTCCTTTTCTCCAGGGCTAACCACCTCCTCAAAGCTCTTATCCCATTCTCTCCACCCTCACCACCAATTCCAATTGCAAAAAACTCATGGATTTCCTCTCCATGCAGTGGTTTCTTCCACCTCCCTCTTCCTCTCCCCCAGCTACTAACCTCCCCACAATATCCCATTCATTCTACCCCATAATTGCTGTTATCTTGCAGTTTTCTCCACCATGTCATCTCCAAGCTCATCTCTTCCGAAAGATCCTCCTCCCCAGTCAACTCGTCCTCCTGATCCCTTTCTCTTTCATGGCGATTGTCATCATCTCCTCCTCAAATAACCAACAAATGACTCATCCATCCTCTCTAATCACTAACTTCCCTTCCTCTCCAAGGTTCTCAAACATGTCACGGCTCCCAATTCTCTCCCAAAACTCCCTATTTGAACCCTTCCAGTTTGGTTTCCACCCTTCTCATAGCAACGAAACAGCCTTAACCAAAATCACAAATGGCTGTGTGACTGGGACCTGTGTGTATTGTCCTTTTTTGTCCTCCTTAACCTTTCTATAATGTGTAATGTGGTTTACCACACCACCTTCCTCCATCACGTCTTCTCCATTGTCCAGCTCCATGAGACTGTCCTTATGTAATTCCATTTCTATCTATCTGAACGCATTCAACACATTGCCAGCAATGGTTTGTATCCCCCCTCCACGCACCACCACCTCCAGATTCTTACAGGGATCAATGTTTTCCCCCTACCCCACCCCCCTTACCTGTTGCTCTTTAGTGATACCATATCCATACATGGGGTCAGCTTCCATATTCATGCAATGTGAAACCCAGGCCTACCTCTGCTCCATTTCTCTTGACCCTAAACCACCTTCAACTGCGTGTCCAACATTAATTCATAGTTGAGTCACAACCTCTTCCAGCTGATTATTGAGAAGACACTGAAGCCATCCCTTTTGGCACTCATGACAAAACTATACTCCCTTGCCACCGAGTCCATACCCTCTCCCTGGTCATTCACTCACACTAATTAGTGTGTGTAAAAGCTCAGCTCGATCCTGGCCTGAACTTCAAATAATATTCCATCCATCACCAAGATTGCTCATTTCCACTTCTGCAATACCCTATCCTGAATAAATGACAACCTGGCCAAAGCTTAATCATCTACACCGTGCCCTGCATTAAATCCTGCTCGTCAATTACTCCATCCTTGCTGACCTACATTGGTACCTTATCCCCATTGGGATTAATTTTTTAATTCTTTACCTTCATTTAAAAATCCCTACATGGTCACTAAATCCCAACTTAGTTACATCCTCCAACCCTGTATCCTCTCCCACAAGTTCTGCACCTTTGTTTTGGACCGTCTGTGCATCCCACTCTTCTTTGCCCCTTTATTGTTGCTAAAGCCTTCAGCTCCCTCAGTCATGCTCTCTAGAACATAACATAAACCTCTCTATCCTTCAAAAGCCAAGCTTTTGCTCATTCCTCCTAATCTCTACCTTCATGTTTCAGCATCCATTCCCTTATCTACCTCTATCTGTGATGCACTTTGGGATTTTTTGTTTCACTTTAAAGATACAATATAAATTCAAATTGTTGCTGTTTGTGTAGTAAAAACACATCTATCTCCCTCGCATTTACAGTAGGCTTTTCAAATCTGCAAGGTTTGTGGAAATGAGCTGGCCGATTCAACGACTATCCACACTTGTTAAGCCAGTAAAGTACTGTTTAAATGGTTCAGATGGTGACATTTCTGTGAACCCAACTGTGGAGTGCAAAAAATATGACGGGTAAATAACGAGAACCTGCAAAGCTCATTTCACAGACCAAGATAGGAACCTGAATGTCAAATCGGGTATGGTAATGTAGTGGTTTATGGTACTGGACTAGCAATTCAGAGGCCTGGACTAATAATAGAGATGCAAGTACAAATCCCACAACTGTTCACCACTACTCTTTGCTTTCTGTCTCTTAGCCAATTTCATATCCATGCTTCCAATGCCCCTTTAATCCCATGGGCTTCAATTTTGCTAACAAATCTATTATGTAGTAATTAATCAAATACCTTTTGAAAATCCATATACACAGCATCAACTGCACTGCCTTCAATAACTAACATGTCACTCATTTCAGTGCGTCAACTGCCTTGAGGAGTCATATCAGCATTAGGAGGACACTGGGCGATGGTTCAGGGGTTAGGTCAGAATTTTGGATGTCATTGGGGTTTGGGTCAGGCCAGACTGACGGAGGGGATGGAGGAAGATGAGTGAACAAAACTGATGTGGATTGTATTCTACATATTTCCCCATAAACTGCCATTTGTGTGCCAGTGCAGTATTCAAACACTGATGTCCTGCTCATCCTCAGCATTTCTTATCACTGGTCTACTCAGAGTAAATAGCTAAACTTCTTTTATTAGCCCATGTGGAGGAATTCTATGTATTGCTCCATAGATCAGCCCCTAACAAGGCCTGAGCGAACAATTAACAAGCCAAGATATTTTTTGTGGAAATGTGGCTCCTGAGAGAACGATAGCCACTTAAAACTAAACCATATAGCCAAAGGAAACTTACAAATCTCTGCTTTGAGTAGTAAAGATTAAGATCAAAAGATCTTAAAATGTCAGAAGATATGGTGTTCTAGGCATTGAGAAACTAATCCGTACTATATCCTGACATTTGCTTTTTGTTGCGGTCAGGTAAACAGTTTGATGAGTTTAAGAATGTAGCAAAAGACATATTGAACATTATTCTAAGTAGTTTAGAAACTAATTGTATTTTTCCTTCTTGATTCTGTTACATTGAAACCATACTATCCGATTATTACTGCAGTTACATTAGTGTCTAATGTAATTTTACCAACTTATTCTGCTAAATGGCTTGTGTACTTGTTTACATTATAACAACTTTTTGCAATACTTTAAATAGTAGCCAAATAATTGAGCTTGAAAATATATTTTAATCTTCATAGAAACATGTAGTGCTCAAGAAAAACAATATGTAGCTTCACTTTTTTAATTTGTTCCTGTAAATGTAAACTTTGAAACTACTGCTCAACACACTAATTTTAACAGAGGCATTGACCCATTTAAAGTAAACAAATTAACTCTTTCCATTAAAATAGCAGTGAGAAATTTGACACGAGTGCATTAAGCATTTGTATGATACCATCACTCACAGTAATTTCTAGGATTTAATCTTTTGAAATGCTGATCACATGCTGCCTATAAGCGAAAATGAATGCTCGTGTCCTGTAAATCCCAATTAGAATGGAACTAAACAATAACTTATAGTTTAAATTATCCATTCAGATTTGATTATGATAGGAGCAGACTACCTCATTATTACTAGCAGGTTTATGCAAGAAAATACAAGAATTAGATTGCGTTCTCTATCAGGAAGTGGATGAGTAAGTAATAGCTTACCACACCCAAGTTGTGGGTAATGTGATTCTCTTCCCTGATCCCAAACCGCTTCATGTTTTTCTGTGTTTCACCATCACTTACAGAGACTTTCCTGCTGTGAAAAGAATCTAATGTTAATATTGTTTTATCTTGATTCTATACATTGTCTATTTAATTGAATATTGCATTACATAACTGTTGGTTACTCTTAAAACAAAGCAGGTCTGACACAATTATTACCACTCCTCCAACTGAATCTCAACCTGCACACATTATATCTAGGTTCATTAAGAAAATCACACAGGGATTTAGAAATAATGATGTAGGATTCCAACAGCACTTTTCCCTTTCAAGAGGTATTTCTCCAATGGGATGTAAAGCATGTAGTTCATCCTTCCTACAGTGTTTGAATACTTATTGAAATGTTTTCTTCATTATTTCAAAAAAAGTTCAATCTTTGTATGCAAACAGGATAGGACAGGCAATCATTCTATGAGGGAAAGGCCATCTGGGACACTGTGCCTTTTTAAAAAATCCTAAACACTTAGGGGTCAGACAAACTTCTCTTTTACTCTTTACTAAAGAAATTTCTTCAAGGGTTCTCCCAATTGGACACCGTAACTTCTGCAAAGATCATCGGAAATCCCGTTTACATGACTATCTGTGGTTTCTGTGCTTGAACTGGATCATACTCTCAGTTCTTTTTTCTGCAGGAAACAGATTTGAGGCAAGTAACAGCAAGAGCACAAGATGATAACAAAATAACAAAGTTTTAAAAAAAGAAAGTAAAGGGGACGTCAGAAAGAGAAACAAAAGGGTAGGTTTTGTGAGAGCTTTGTGATTTATTTTCAAAGAATAAAGGTCATACACCTGCAGTAACTAAACAAATAAAATTCCTCATATATTCAACCTCCAATTACAACATATGCAAGTGGTACAAAAATTGGTAGTTGAATTTTGAGGCCCTATCCCTTCAGGCTAAATAGAAGCAAAACAGCACAAACATGGTTATCATCTTATTTAGCCAAGATAATAACACTTTGAAAAAGCATGCTTACTGTTCCAGGGAACTGCTTTGAAGACAGCCTCAAGATGAACCTTCTACGTGCTGACACAAAAAATAGCTATTGCACAAGCACGGTGAGCCCTAAATACTAGTAACATCCATAACTGGGATATCACATCTCAGTGGGCTGAAATAGTAATTGTGTCACTAGTTTTCATTTTTTTATTTAATGCTGTAAATTGTCAAGAAAGTAGTCTTCACGGATAGTAACTGCAATATATACTGTTGGAATCCAAGCTTTTCTAAGACAATGCTTTCAACAGCTATGTGGTCATCCACAAATTCTGAAGATTGTTGTATCATATATGTTCATTCAATTGAGTCATCCCTATATGTGATCCTGATGGGTTGTTCACAATAAGGACAATGGCCCCAAGGTCCAGATCTTCCTCAGCCATATGGCAAGGTGGGGGGCGGGGGGGTTAACAAATAGAACACCTGTACTAGCTGATTTTTCTGGTGAGATGATGACAATATCCCATTGTGCGTGAAGTTCATTTAATGAGAAAGGTTGAAATTTATGAGTCAAAATAACCAAATACATTAACAGTGCATTTATTAATTAGAAACCTACAAAAACATGGATGTTGGTGACAAAAATGTTAATAGTAATCTATAAACCACATGCTACATGTATTGCTCTCTAATACTCTTCCTACACCTCTTGTTTAGATCCATTTTGCTTAGAGGCTGGGAAAGTCCTAGCCATCTGTACAAACAAATGTGGCACAAATAGAACAAAAACATTTCATATACTAAAACTGGAATACTGTTTGCACTACAATATAAATTCTGTTTCATTTTCATGTGTTTATTTTGCTTTAACACTATATGATCAATTTCCACGAGACACTAAATAAGAGAGGAATTTTAGACAAACACATTAGTGATTAAAATCAAAATCAGCACACATATGTGGATGAGCAAAATGTAAATCTCTTAGAAATTCTCTTCACATTTATAGATTGAAAAAAAAATTATGCTTGTTAAATTATAATCTCAGTTGTCTTCTTAGCACGTTGCCTAAACTATTTGGCTGCATGAGGAACGTTCCTCAATTTCATCAGATAACCAATGCATTGCATGTAAATAAGCTGAACAGGAAGAAAAATCCTCATTTGAAACTGTTTGCCTTCTCATACACAGTTATAATTTCTTGCAACTAAACAGGATGAATTTTATACAGATGAATTATTGATTCATTCAGGTTAGAAGAGGAAGCTAACCATGCAATCATACACAAAAAGCCAAGATATCTCAGCATGAAGCTTGATTAACATTCCTCCATTTCATGCAAGATAACTAAGTCTAATCTGTGCATGTGTAGGAGTTCAAGTGATAGCAATGGCTATGGGAACTCTGTGCTCGTAACAAGAATCATACCCCTCTCTGATAACAATGACTTGCCATAGTTAAATCAAAAAGTAGTTTTACTTAGTACCGTGCAAAAATATAACTTGTCTTACCCATCTTCATTAATTCCACACATGCGGACCCTATCAGTACTCATCCAGCTGTGAAGGTTGCCATACAGGGGAGTTGCAGACAGCATGACGTCTTTTTGATTGAAGCTTCCCTTTTCCACAATTTTATTCTTTAAAAAAAAAAATCTTTATTAATACATAAATAAATCTATATCAAACTCTCTTATTACCATGAGCAATACAACTTTTAAAATGTTTTCATTGTGATAAATCTATATATCTTTGGACAAGCATTGCAGTGTTTTAATTAATGTAATTTGACATTCACATTTCATTTACATTTCCAATTTGGTACTGGAAAAGTTGAAGTTATAAAATATTATGAGTCAGTCAGGGTTGAACATCTTAGTATGTTAATGGTCAAGGATAACTCAAACAGATAGTTTGGAATGGAATGTATCCTGTCCTTGTATCTTTTAAGTACAAGAAACAATAAATAATATATGTTATTGTATATACACAAAGTCTCCAAAATGAAGTTGCCACACTGAAGATCACAGCTCTCAGCCCATCTTCATTAATAATACAGGTTACAAATAGCAATGTTTTAACTTGTATGTATGAAGCAATCAACAGTGATCATTTGATCTGCCAAAATTAGTATTGCAGTTTATGTAATGTACAATCAATACCACATAATAAATTCTCTCACATAAGTGGGCCATGAAATTTATTCAAAAGTGCATGAGATAACTTTCCAACAAGTCAGTCAGTTGCATCATTCAAAACAATTGTGTACTTGTGCTCAGTGCCACATGTGTGGCCAATAACTGTCATATTTCTTCTGTGCAAAAACAAAAGAAAGCACCCTACAAAACCAAAATTCCACTACAAGAATATATGTTCCTTTCAGATGTTTAACAATATGAAACTAGAACAAATATGTTAAATAAATCGAATACTGAACAAGACATTGAGTGAAATGCTTATTTTGTGTGAAATTTAGTGTATAGCTCATTGAAAACTATCAGGCATGATTTATGTAATATTCTTCACACATTGCAGAAACAGTATTCAGCAACTTCTTACGCAATTACCCCCATAGATTTTTGTAGGGTTTATACCAAGAACCAACATTCACACACAGCCACCATCCAGTAACATAATTGGAGAGCAATCTAGAAAGGGAACCTTGGTCGATTTTACACCCCTTAATCTGGGGACTGAGTCAACTGTTGTAGTTCCATTACCAGCAGGCTAAGAATTGCTAACTCAGCACAGACCTGAGTTCCAAATTGGAACCTTCCTGTGCTACAGAGAATGCACAACAAACAGGACAATCTCATAATCAGGAGCTTCTTTTTAATGCTCTTTTCCTGAGGTGACCAATTGTAAAGGCACATGCCCCACTTTCTTGGCTGCAATCAACTAATTCAGCATGATCGAGGATCAAGCCTGGGATCTTTCTGGGAATATGACTCAGCAATGCAACAAATAGTGCTTTTCCAACTGCAGCCCCAGTAAAGGTCTTTTTTTAAATGTTTGTTGCAAAGAACTGTGATTTAACATCAACATTCTTTTATTTTGGTAATTTCAGCATTTTTTTTTAATACTTTAAGGAAATTAAATACCATACAGTGATGGTGTTGTATCTTCCCTGGATCTTTGACTGGTGTGCTAAGGATGATAACTCTGCTTCCTTGCACTTGGGCTCGATAACTCTTTTCAACCCATACCTGTGATAATGCCATCTGATAATGGCAAATGATTTGGCATTATTCACGACAATTTTTTAACATTTACCATATGCAGAACAATTTGCTGAGCAAGGACTACAATTTTGCATTAAAGGTTCTTGAGGCAGAGCAAATACCAGTTTCTCAGCAGTTCAAAGCGATAAGAAAATCACTTGCTGCCACAAATCCATTGCACTAGTTATCCAGTACTTAAAGGGCCACGAGGTTTATCAACATGTGTTTCACAATTTTTTTTAATGTGCATTTACAGAACACTCGATCAACATTTAAAAGTTGGATTAAAATGCATCACTGTCACTGTGATAGAAGTGACATGGCTCTTTCTCTTCATCAAAAATAGTTTTACCAAACACTTCTTGTGCAAAGAGGACCCCGTTAAAAATTTTAAAGAAAATTTACAAAAAGGAAATGAATAACATTTTAAAAGGATGTTAGTTACTCTTAAATCTATGTAATTATTTTTGACTTTTCTACAGTGCTAATGGTGATATACCATCTAAAATAATTTATATAGCCCCTGATCATGTCTCGCTGATATGTTTCAAACCATTTCCCAAGCAAAAAATTATCTTGAAATGCAGTGACTGTCATATTTGCCTACAGAAAAACAGTCAGTTTGCACATAGCAAGATCCTACAAAAACCAATGACACAAATGGCCAATTATTCTAACTGTGTTAATTGAGGAAGGAATGATAGTGAGGATATTGGGAGAATACCCTGTTCCTCTTCAGATAGTGCCATGGAATCTTTAACATCCTTAAACACAAACACCAAAAACCATTCCCTGAGTACTGCAGTGTCAGTCTAGATTGTATGTCAAATCCTGGAGTGAGGCTTGAACCCACGATCGTTTATCTGACAGAGAGAGGTTAAACAGTTAACTTAGAAAGATTCATAATTGTGTTCATAATGGCTAAAAAAAAGTTTAGCAAGTGGATAGCTGAACCATATAACAGTGGCGTCGCTAGGAATGGAAATTTGGATGTCCCAACTTATGGTAGATGGGCTATGTTCCTACTATCAGAATGCTCCAATTCAATGTTGCTGCAGACCATGCTAAAAGCTCCCATTGGTAGCAGGGTTGGGTGGCAAAGAGATAGCTGGTGGCCACTGTCAGAGCTGCCAAGCGTCCATTGTTCACACACTGGCTCATTTTACTGTGTTATTGCGGTGAGGTGCCTCATTCTGCATTGTGCCACTGCGCTACTCGACGCACTTGTGCTGCACTAGAGTCATCAGTGGCACCCCCATATGGATGGACGGCTGCCAATTTTTACTGGCACCAGCAGTTCCATCACCGCAGAAACCTCATGACCCCATTCACCAAATGGGCAGGCTTCAAATAATAAGATAGAAGCGACTCGTCATCAACATTGGCTGCATTTATTTCCATAATTCCAGCGATGCAGCTTTTTATAGACCATAATTATAGACCGGTTAGCCTGACATCAGTGGTGGGGAAAATGTTGGAATCAATTATTAAAGATGAAATAACAGCGCATTTGGAAAGCAGTGATGGGATCGGTCCAAGTCAGCATGGATTTATGAAAGGGAAATCCTGCTTGACAAATCTTCTAGAATATTTTGAGGATGTAACTGGTAGAGTGGACAAGAGAGAACCAGTGGATGTGGTGTATTTGGACTTTCAAAAGGCTTTTGACAAGGTCCCATGCAAGAGATTGGTGTGCAAAATTAAAGCACATGGAATTGGGGGTAGTGTACTGACATGGATAGAGAACTGGTTGGCAGACAGGAAGCAGAGAGTCGGGATAAATGGGTCCTTTTCAGAATGGCAGGCAGTGACTAGTGGGGTGCCGCAGGGCTCCGTGCTAGGACCCCAGCTATTTCCAATACACATTAATGATTTGGATGAGGGAATTGAGTGTAATATCTCCAAGTTTGCAGATGGCACTAAGCTGGGTGGTGGTGTGAGCTGTGAGGAGGACGCTAAAAGGCTGCAGGGTGACTTGGACAGGTTAGGTGAGTGGGCAAATGCATGGCAGATGCAGTATGTGGATAAATGTGAGGTTATCCACTTTGGGGGCAAAAACACGAAGGCAGAATATTATCTGAATGGCGGCAGATTAGGAAAAGGGGAGGTGCAACGAGACCTGGGTGTCATAGTACATCAGTCATTGCAAGTTGGCATGCAGGTACAGCAGGCAGTGAAGAAGGCAAATGGTATGTTGGCCTTCATAGCTAGGGGATTTGAGTATAGGAGCAGGGAAGTCTTACTGCAGTTGTACAGGCCTTAGTGAGGCCTCACCTGGAATATTGTGTTCAGTTTTGGTCTTCTGATCTGTGGAAGGACGTTCTTGCTATTGAGAGAGTGCAGCGAAGGTTCACCAGACTGATTCCCGGGATGGCAGGACTGACATATGAGGAGAGACTGGATTGACTGGGCCTGTATTCACTGGAGTTTAGAAGGATGAGAGGGGATCTCATAGAAACATATAAAATTCTGATGGGACTGGACAGGTTAGATGCAGGAAGAATATTCCCGATGTTGGGGAAGTCCAGAACCAGAGGACATAATCTAAGGATAAGGGGTAAGCCATTTAGGGCTGAAATGAGGAGCAACTTCTTCACTCAGAGAGTTGTTAACCTGTGGAATTCCCTATCGCAGAGAGTTGTTGATGCCAGTTCATTGGATATATTCAAGAGGGAGTTAGATATGGCCCTTACAGCTAAAGGGATCAAGGGGTATGGAGAGAAAGCAGGAAAGGGGTACTGAGGTGAATGATCAGCCATGATCTAATTCAATGGTGGTGCAGGCTCAAAGGGCCGAATGGCCTAATCCTGCACCTATTTTCTATGTTTCCTATTGTGGCGATGTCCAATTGATACTCAAAAAGGCCTAATGAATTTGCTTAAACATAGCATTCACTCAGGCTCAGAATTGGGTGGGCCTGGTGCTAATTGGTGGGCTCGCCCATGTAGACCAGTAATGTTCCCAGTTTGATCTTCAGTTCATAGAATAGCTGCCACAGTTCAGGGAAGGAAAATCAGTGATCCTAATTACAATCCAGCAGCCCCTGCTGAAATGCACAACTAGGGACATTGGGTAAGGAAGTTGGCCTTGGTTGTGATGTTTCTATGTGGCAGCACTCACCATTAAGGTTCATAAATGAATAATGGTGACTTGTATGAGGTACAAGAGGTGACCACTATCTGGCACTGTATTCCAGAGAGGTTGTTGATGCCTTCAGGAGAGAAGAATATGAAGATGTTTTAATCCTGCTTTCAAAAGAAACCATATGCCCCACTTACTTGACATTGCTGCCTCTAATAGTACAGTAAATAAGGACATGCTGCCTCTGATAGTACAGTAAATAAGGGCACATTGCCTCCATAGGCAACAAGACCAATCTAAATAAGCGGTTTTCACCAGCGCCTTCCTGTTGGTAACATAAACACTGCCATTCGAAAGGCTGCCACCTTTTCCAGTGACCAGGCTCTCAGCCAGCCTGTGTGGGCCCGGCCAGCAATGCAATTTCTCTCTCTCTGGCCATTCTGAACCATCTTCAGCTACTGAGGCTGTAAAGGTCAGCAGAAATAAAGTTGCAACCTGCAACTCAAAAGCAGTTTTCATGATATTGTTCCAGTACTGTGAAATCCGCCCCATGACATAAATTGAGGCTGATTCCACAGCCTTGGGAGCCCAAGGCAATATTGCAGAACTACTTCAAGAAGTGCTGTGGGAACTGACGGGGAGGAGTTACTGAACTTGATAGTGTGAGGGAGCTGAATTTACATCGAGTTACAGTTATTAACCCAGTCTGCTTCAATGATCTTGGCATTTTAACTGCGCATGTTAATTAAGCTCCTTCACACTGTCGGGCTAAGTATCTTCTCCTAGCCAGTTTCCCCAATGAACTTATCAGCACTCAATGTTTCAACAAAAATTAAAATCAACAGAGGTTGACAGAAACAAATAGAAGGATGTTGAAATAGAATTCTCTATGACGAGTACATCTGCCTTAAAATGAGTTTTTGAACAAACAAGAAGTAGCTGGTTAAAGAACAGGGAGCACTTACACCAGATTCTAGGTAAACCACTCAGTCCGAAATTCTTCTCTGTACATATTATAATGTGAAATTGGTTGCTGCTGGTCACACAACAAATCACAAATAAATTTAAATGTAGGTGGCTAAATCCAACAGGCAAAAAATATACATTATTACAGCAGCACTGTGTTTATTTGGGACTAGAATGCCTGTGAATTGGTACATAAGTGACAGCCTAAAGCAGAAATATTTGCACTTCCTTTCACAAAGTAATATCCTGCCTAAAAAGGATTGCACACATAATGCCCGCATTTTGCAAAGAAAAGATCTACTCTGAAAACTGCATAGGATATGTAAAGTTTTCAACAATACTAAGTGTGAATTTCATGCCACGTATTTTTGTGCCGAGTTGGATTTCATGGAATCATGTTCCATTTATTTACACAATTATGTGCATGCAGATAAACAATGCTCTTTTCACTAAATGGGAACTGCCACACACACGACTCATCAACTCTGATATACTGGGGTCTACATTTAACATTGTTGTGCAGCAATCATCAATTTAATGGTACAGTTGTCCACGCCCAATCTGCATGGGATTTCGGGCCACTGCTAAATTGGTCAGGACCTTATTTAAGGCAGCCATGAGCTCATGTCTCATTTCACTGTTGAAATGGGGCTCCAGCACTCATTTCAGACCCAGACTCTTACTGGCTTCAACTGGCTTTTCCAGGCTAACCAGCAGTCCTTAAAAGGGACCCCTGGAGATCGCTCAGAAAAGGCCCAAAAATGTGTGCAATCAAAAGGAGCAGCAGTGCTCTGCCTGGCTCCACAAAACAAGTCGTCGCCCGCCCGCCCTTCCCCCCCCCGCCTTGCCCCCACTCCCGATCGCCTCCTTGCCTGATTTTCCTCTGGGCCTCAGCATGGATGGAAATTTGTAAGACATGACATGTGAGCTTCGCCAGGACACCTCATTGGCACCAGCAGCTTGCCTGATTTATTCTGATCAGGACCGAGGATGAATTTACTTTGGTCCTCGGGTTTCTAATTTCTGCCGGAATCGTGCCCAGGTTGGGGCACTAAATAATTTAGCTTCTGTGTTTTATATCTAAATCTAAACCTGAAAAGATATTGAAACTGTAATCTTAATCATATCCCATTTGAGTTTCAGGCTATGTGAAATGTTGTATTTAGATTTAAAGAAGTTTAGAGATTACAGCAAAGTTCCATTATGTAAAATTTCAGCAGTTGCTCAAGATGATTAAAGTATATTTGCACATACTCGCAACGGGAACTCTGCTATACAAAAGGGGCTTCAGAACAATGTCTTTTTTATATTCTCAAGCAGATATTGTTAATTATACAGTAATTTCAATACAGGACGTTACCCTGCTTCAGTACTGTATGATTAATATTGTAGACTGCGATTTGCAAGTAAAACAGCAGGCAGCAGCATCTTCCACCATAACTACGTAAATTGCAGCACTAGTCACTACAGTGAAGGAAATCTAACATTTAAGGCACTGTTGGCTCAGGGATTCAAGTAATGCTGGATCACTGGAACCAATCCAAACAAAAAATGATCTTCCAAAAGTGAAAATATATGTTAAGACTAGTAGGCTATCAGCAAACTAGGATAGTGCTGGTCACTGCAACATTCATCATTTCATGTTGCTGTGCTGAGCCACTTCAACCTACTTCTACCTAATAGCAGTACACTGCAGCACTGCGCTGTCAAATTATTTTGATTTATAATTTACTATGGCTTGTATTTAAAACAATTTCCTTTTCTCTTGGTTTTTTAGCATTTACCAGAAGTATCTACATAACATATTTACAAATCGATATTCAGTTAGGAGGACTGTAGTACAAACTGAAAATTGTCATTAAACATTTTAAGATCATGGATTCCTGTATGGCAAATCCTTAATGTAAAGTAGGCATCCAATAGAGCCAAGGCACTTCCTCAGAGAGTGGAATAAAGAGATACTCAAAGGAGAAATTAACCGGAGAGACAATCTTGTACATTTTCATTCTGGTTTGTTCAAGAAAGACATTAGCAGAACTTTTGGAGCCGAGAATGCTTTCAAATGGGATTTAATCTATCGAATGTGGCAGACTTAGAGCAGTAGAAAGAAGTTTACAAACTGGGTTCGAGTAAAGAATACACAAGATAGCAAAACTATGCAGCAAATTGGAGAAAAATAGATGTTTAAAGCATTTATAGATCTGTGCAGTGCAGTAAAGGCTGACAATAGAGAACGTGATGTGAAAGTTTTGAAACTCTTGAACAGCACTGGTTCACAGTATTTACAAATAAGAGCAATCAAGTCACTTCTTCATACCAGACTGCTGTCCATGATCACTAATGTATGCTCAACTCCAGCTTTCATAATATAAGGCTGGAACACGGCACTATGCATTAAATTGTTAGTTTAGCACCCAATAGGGGTAATTTTGACTTTGGGTGATAGCGATTCAGCCACCCGTGGTACACGGTCAATGGAAATGACAATCAGGAGAGATGTATAACGGACGGTTGAATAGATAGCGTCCACTTTACACTATCACTCAAAGTCACTATTACCCCCAATGACTCAGTGGGTAATTGCACCACATGGTGTACTACTGGGCCATACAGAACATAAGCTGAATTAGTGCATCTCAGTTGGAATGACAATAGACCACAACAATTAGCTCCAGCATCATTGCGATATGCAGAGTGGAGAAAGAGAGTCAGGATTCCCATATCTGGTCATTCTCCAAAGATAAATCTTGTTGCAAAATGTATAAGTAGAAAGGTTAGTTCAGCTTTGATTTCCTCCATAATCTTCCAACACATACAATTGAGACTCATGTATATAAAAAATGGCCACCAATTGGGTATTGGAACCTGCAGTATATGCCGACACAAGTCACCACTTATCGTGGGAGTAGGGAAGAGGAGAAAAATCAGAAGGAGATTTGAAGCGAAGAAGAATTAACTATTGTTAGATTTAATTATGTACAAACATATATTTAATCAAAAGAATGTTAAATCAGGGACAAAATTAGCAGTCACTTGGACAAGTGTGGAGTAATTAAGGAAAGCCAGTATGGATTTGTTAAAGGCAAATCGTGTTTAACCAACTTGATCGAGTTTTTTGATGAGGTAACAGAGAGGGTTGATGAGGGCAATGCGGTTGAAGTGGTGTACATGGATTTCCAAAAAGCGTTTGACAAAGTGCCACATAATAGGCTTGCCAGAAAAGTTGAAGCCCATGGAATAAAAGGGATAGTGGCAGAATGGATATAAAATTGGCTAAGTGACAGGAAACAGAGAGTAGTGGTGAACGGCTGTTTTGCGGACTGGAGGAAGGTATACAGTGATGTTCCCCAGGGGTCGGTTCTAGGACCACTGCTTTTCTTGATGTACATTAATGACTTGGACTTGGGTGTACAGGACACAATTTCAAAATATGCAAATGACACAAAACTTGGAAGTGTAGTGCACAGTGGGGAGGATAGTGATAGACTTCAAGAGGATATAGACAGGCTGGTGGAATGGGCGATCACGTGGCAGATGAAATTTAATGCCGAAAAGTGCGAAGTGATACATTTTGGTAGAATGAGGAGTGGAAATACAAACTAAAGGGTACAATCCTAAAGGGATTGCATGAACAGAGAGACCTAGGGGTATAAGTGCACAAATCATTGAAGGAGGCAGGACAGGTTGAGAAAGCAGTTAAAACAGCTTACGGGATCCTGGGCGTCATGAATAGAGTACAAAAGCATGGATAGGATGATGAATCTGTATAAAACACTGGTTCATCCTCAACTGGAGTAGTGTGTCCAATTCTGGGCACTTCACTTTAGGAAGGATGTAAAAGGGGTAGAAAAGATTTATGAGAATGATTCCAGGGATGAGGGACTTCAGTTACGTGGATAGACTGGAGAAGATGGGGTTGTTCTCCTTAGAGCAGAGGAGATTTGATAAAGGTGTTCAAAATCATGAGGAATCTGGACAGAGTAGATACAGAGAAACTGTTCCCATTGGCAGAAGGGTCAAGAACCAGAGGACACAGATTTAAGGTGATTAGCAAAAGAATCAAAGGCAACATAAGAAAAAGCTTTTTTACGCAGCGGACTGTCTGAAACGGTGGTGGAGGCAGACTCAATCACGACTTTCAAAAGGGAGTTGGATAAGAACCTGAAAGCCCTGCAAGTTTTTTTCTATGGGGAAAGGGCAGGGGAGTGGGACTAGCTGAGGTGCTCTTGCAGAGAGCCGGCACAGGCTCGAAGGGCTGAATGGCCTTCTTCCGTGCTGTAACCATTCTATCATCCTATGATTCAGTAAAGTGCTAAATGAACTTCGTTCATATTAATTTCAGTAGCAATACTAAAATACAAATTAAGTGGTGCTAGTCCTCTTTGTCATCTCAAGAGATGTTTCACCCCTCAATAGTGATGAAACACAGCACTGCAAGCTGCAACATATATTGCTGCCATTTTTCTGGCCATGAGCAGGCCGAGTAATCAGTTTGTTCACACAACGCAATGCAGTCTTTGTAGTTCTCCCAATATTGTGGAAGGCCCACAGCCAGAATTATGACTTGAAAAAACTGCACAAGCTTGCACATGTTCTTATGGTGCAGGTGGAGCAACATGCAATGTAAAAAGGGAGGATTCCAGAACATTGGGAGCCAACATATATGACTCTCCATTTGGTGCACCTCTGTACAATGTAAATGGACCATTAGCAGAATTAGGAGTGCTCTGCATTTCAAGTCCATGCACATTGTATGCTCTCGGCTGAATAGCTCCATGCAAACAGCCCATAAGAAGTGCAGTAGCTTCATGATGAAACAATTTTGAATTTTGAACGCTGGGTTACAATAAAAATTGTATTGATTAATGATAGACAGAATGGTGTAGTATGGTGGTGGCTGACATTATGGTGGACAAAACAAGTGATTGGCTGGTGATAATATGTGCAGGAGCATTTGATCACTAATCTACCCTCAGGCGAGAGTGACGTGACTGAGCATCCCCTACATAGGATTTACCACACAGAAACAGATCATTCTGCACAACTGGTCTATACCAGTGTTTATGCTCCACACGAGCTTCCTCAGACTCTAATTACCTCTTCCCTCCCTGCTCCCATATACCACTAATCCCTTCTCCCCCGTGTATGCATCAGGCTTCCGCTTAAATATATCAACGCTATCTGCTTCAACTATGTGGCAGTGAGGTCCACATTCTCATCACCTTCTATGTAACAAAACTCCTCCTAAATTCTTTATTTGATCTGTTAGCAGCTATTTTATATTTATATTGCTTGCCCTGGACGCACCCACAAGTGGAAACAGTTTCTCCATGACCACCGTATCAAATCCCTTCAAAATTTTAAAGACCTCTATCTGGTCTCCTCCTAGCCTTCTTTTTTTCGAGAATAAAGAACCTCACCATGCTCAATATTTCCTCTAGATACATGCTCTCAATTCTCGTAACATCTTTGCTAATCTTTTCGACACTTTCTTCAATGCTTCAATCTCCTTTTGGTCGTAATGGAGCCCAGAACTTTGCACAGTACTCCCAAGTATGGTGTAGCCAGCATTCTATATCATTTTATTATCTCCTTGCTTTTGTACTCTATTCCTCAAGAAACGAACCTCAGTACTTATTTTGCACTCTTTATAGCCTTATCAGCTTGTGTTGCTACTTTTAGCGATTTATGTATTTTTTATTCCCAGAGCTCTTTGCTCCTCTACCCTATTTAATTTCTTACCTTCCAAGGAATAAGTGACCTTCGTATTCCTTCTACCGAAATGAACCACCTCACACCCTGCCTCACTGAATTTCATTTGCCATTTATCCACCCACTCTGCAGGCCAGTTTATGTCTCTCTATTTTTGTGATGTCTTCCATGTTATTAGCTATGTCCCCAGTTTAATATCATCTGCAAATGTCAATGCCATCCCTCCAATTCCCGAGCTAAATAATTTCAATATATGGTGCATACCGCACAGATCATTGCAGGAAAACATATCCCACTTTGAGCAACATTCTGTAGCTCCTACCCTCGGTTTTCAGTTTTGTAGCCGTCTTTCAATCCATTCTGTTACCTCACCCCCAAATTCTTCAAAGGAATTCACTAAGGTTGGTTAAACATGATCCTCCTTTTAGAAACCCATGCTATTGTTTATTATATTCTTCATCCCTAGATGTTTTCTTATCTCATCTTTTAACAAAGATTCTAGTATCTTTCCTATCCCCAATGTTAAGACAACTGATCTATAGTACCCTTGAAGAGAAGTCCTTGAGCAGTATTTATTTTTCTCTTGAATATTTATATATGAATACTAGTGCTTTGGCTATCTCCCCCTTTGAATTATCTGTGGGTGAAATCCACCTGGACCTGGGGTTTTGTCCTCCATCAGTTTGACTAAAATCTCTATTCTTTCTATCTTAACTATTGTAATATCCCTCTTGACTTCTATTATTATTATTTCCTCTTTATTAGCCTCTCCAATGAAAACTGAGGCAAAGTATCTATTCAGCATCCCTGCCATCTCGATGTCATCCCCCATGAGTTTACCTTGCTCATCGTTTAGTGGCCCTATCTCAATCTTAAAATCTCCATTTGTTACTTATGTGTCTACAGAATACTACTAATTATTATAATATTCTTTGATATTTTTATTTCATACTTCAGATGATACAAAACTTGACAAAGTAGTAGATAATGATGAGGATAGTTATAGGCTTCAGGGTGACACACAGGATGGTGAAACGGGCAGATTCATGACACATGGAGGTCAATGCAGAGAAGTGTGAAGTGATGCACTTTGGGAGTACTAATGTGGAAAGACAGTACACGACAAATGGCAGAATTTTGAAAAGTGTAGATGAGCAGTGAGACCTTGGTGTCCAGAAAGACAAATCCTTAAAGGTGGCAGGGCAAGTTGATAAGGTGGTTAAAAAAGTATATGGGTTACTTGAGTTTATAAATAGAGGAACAGAATAGAAAAACAAAGAGATCATGCTAAATCTTTATAAGTCACTGGTTAGGCCTCAGCTGAAGTATTGTGGACAATTCTGGGCCACGACACTTCAGGAAAGGCAAAGACTTTAGAAATGGTCCAGAGGAGGTTTACCAGGATGTTACCAGGGATGAGGGACTTCAGTTATGAGGAGTGATTGGAAAAGTTAGGACTGTTCCCCTTTAGAACAGAGAAAGCCAACAGGTGACCTAATAGAGGTTTTCAAGATGATGAGAGGTTTTGATGGAGTAGATGGAGAAAAACTATTCGGTCTGGTGAGTGGGTCAATAACTAGAGGTCATAGATTCAAAATCATTGGCAAACGATCTATAATTTTTTTCACTCAAAGTTGCTGAGATCTGGAACAGGCTACCTGAAAAGCTGGTGAAAGCCAATTCCATTGAAAATGTTTAAAAGGCTTTGGACAGGTACTTGAGGATGAGAAACTTACAGGGATGCGGGCAAAAAGCACGGATGTTGGACTAAGCATGAATGCTCTTTCAAACAGCCAGCACAGGCATGACAAGTTGAATGGTCTTCTTCTGTGCTTCAAGTTTCTATGATTTTATGATTTCCTCTTTCCTAATCGTCTTTTTTTTCCACTTTCCTAAGCGCTTCATATTCTCTATTGTAATCCTTTCCTTTATTGTTTACGTCCTTTGCATATACCTTTTCTTTATAAGAACATAAGAAATAGGAGGAGTAGGTCACCTGGCCCCTCGAGCCTGCTCTGCCATTTAATAAGATCATGGCTGATCTGATCATGGACTCAGCTCCACTTCCCTGCCCGCTCCCCATAACCCTTTATTCACTTATCGCTCAAAACTCTGAATATATTTAAGGCGGAGATAGACAAATGACCCAGCCTCCACAGCTCTCTGGGGCAGAGAATTCCATAGATTTACAACCCTCAGAAGAAATTCCTCCTCATCTCAGTTTTAAATGGGCAGCCCCTTATTCTGAGACTATGTCTCCTAGTTTTAGTTTCCCCTATGAGTGGAAATATCCTCTCTGCATTCACCTTGTCGAGCCCCCTCATTATTTTATATGTTTCGCTAAGATCACCTCTTATTCTTCTGAACTCCAATGTGTATAGGCCCAACCTATCTTTATAAGTCAACCTGCTCATCTCTGGAATCAACCCAGTGAACCTTCTCTGAACAGCCTCCAATACAAGTATATCCTTCCTTAAGTACGGAGACCAAAACGGTATGCCTCACTAATACCCTGTACAGTTGTAGCAGGACTTCTCTGCTTTTATACTCTACCCCTTGCAATTAAGGCCAACATTCCATTTGCCTTCCTGATTACTCGCTGTACCTGCATACTAACTTTTTGTGTTTCATGCACAAGGACAACCAGGTCTCGCTGTACTGCAGCACTTTGCAATTTTTCTCCATTTAAATTATAATTTGCTTTTCTATTTTTTCTGCCAAAGTGGATAACCTCACATTTTCACACATTATACACCATCTGCCAAATTTTTGCCCACTCACTTAGCCCGACTATATCCCTTTGAAGATTTTTTGTGTCCTCCTCACAATTTGCTTTCATAACCATCTTTATATCATCAGCAAACTTGGCTATATCACACTCGGTCCCTTCATCCAAGTCATTAATATAGATTGCAAATAAATAGTTGAGGACCCAGCACCGATCCCTGCAGCACCCCACTAGGCACTGTTTGCCAACCGGAAAATGACCCATTTATCCTGACTCTCTGTTTTCTGTTAGTTAGTCAATCCTCTATCCATGCTAATATATTACCCCCAACCCCGTGAACTTTTATCTTGTGCAGTAACTTTTTATGTGGCACCTTATCGAATGCATTCTGGAAATCCAAATACACCACATCCACTGGTTCCCCCTTATCCACCCTGCTCATTACATCCTCAAAGAACTCCAGCAAATTTGTTCAAAATGATTTCCCTTTCATAAAACCATGCTGACTCTGATTGATTGAATTATGCTTTTCCAAATGTCCCACTACTGCTTCCTTAATAATGGACTCCAGCATTTTCCCAACGACAGCTGTTACACTAACTGGTCTATAGTTTCCTGCTTTTTGTCTGCCTCCTTTTTTAAATAGTGGCGTTACATTTGCGTTTTTCCAATCCACTGGGACCACCCCATAATCCAGGGAATTTTGGTAGATTACAATCAATGCATCCACTATCTCTGCAGCCACTTCTTTCAAGACCCTAGGATGTAAGCCATCAGGTCCAGGGGACTTGTCTGCCTTTAGTCCCATTATTTTACCGAGTATTACGTAATTAGTGATAGTGATTGTATTAAGTTCATCCCTCCCTATAGCCCCTTGATTATACACTATTCGGATGTTTTTAGTGTCTTCTACCGTGAAGACCGATACAAAATATTTGTTCAACATCTCTGTCATTTCCCTGTTCCCCATTATTAATTTCCTAGTCTCATCCTCTAGGGGGCCAACATTTACTTTTGCCACTCTTTTCCTTTTTATGTACCTGTAGAAACTCTTATCATCTGTTTTTATATTTCGTGCTAGTTTACTTTCATCACCTATCTTCCCTCTCCTTATGATTCTTTTAGTCGTTCTTTGCTGGCTTTTAAAATTTTCCCAATCCTCTGGCCTCCCACTAGTCTTGGCTACATTGTATGCCCTTGTTTTCAATTTGATACCATCCCTTATTTCCGTAGTTAGCCATGGATGGTTATCCATTCTCTTGCAGTCTTTCCTTCTCATTGGGATATATTTTTGTTGCGAGTTATGAAATATCTCCTTAAATGTCTGCCACTGCTCATCAACCATCCCATACTTTAATATATTTTCCCAGTCCACTTTAGCCAACTCTACCCTCATACCTTTGTAGTCTCCTTTATTTAAGCTTGAGACACTGGTTTGAGATCCAATTTTCTCACCCGCCAACTGAATTTGAAATTCAACCATGTTATGGTCACTCATTCCGAGAGGGTTCTTTACTACAAGATTATTTATTAATCCTGTCTCATTACACAGTACCAGATCTAAGATAGCCTGCTCCCTAGTTGGTTCCACAACGTACTGTTCGAAGAAATTATCCTGGATACACTCTATGAACTCTTCCTCAAGGCTACCCTGGCCAATTTGCTTTGTCCAATCTATATGAAAGTTAAAATCGCCCATGATTATTGCCGTTCCTTTATTACAAGCCTCCATTATTTCTTGATTTATACTCCGTCCAACAGTGTAGCTATTGTTAGGAGGTCTATAGACTACACCCGCCAGCATCTTTTTCCCCTTATTATTTCTTATCTCCACCCAAACTGATTCAACACCTTGATCTTCTGAGCCAGTATCATTTCTCACTAACGCACTGATCTCATCCTTTATTAACAGTGCTACCACACCTCCTTTTCTTTTCTGTCTGTCCTTCCGATTTGTCAAATACCCCTGAATATTCAGTTCCCAGTCCTGGTCACCTTGCAACCACATCTCTGAAATGGCTATCAGATCAGACCCATTTGTATCTGTTTGTGCCGTCAACTCATCTACTTTGTTACAAATGCTATGTGCAGTCAGCTTTTAAATTGGTTTTTTTACCATTTTTTCCTGCTTTGACCCCACTTTCGGGTTCACCTTTATGTCCCTTCCTGGCACGCTCTGGTTTTCATTTCCCCCAGTGCTACCCTGCTCTATTGCCTTCTCCTTATTCTTTGGCTTTTTTTAAATTTTTGCTCGCTTGAATCCTCCCACCCCACTTATTAGTTTAAAGCCCTTTCTACAGCCCTAGTTATTTGATTCACCAGGACCCTAGTTCCAGCACAGTCTAAGTGGAGCCCGTCCGAATGGAACAGCTCCCTCTTACCTCAGTACTGGTGCCAGTGTCCCACGGACCAAAACCCATTTCTCCCACACCAGTCTTTGAGCCACGTGCTTAACTCTCTGATCTTATTTACCCTATGCAAACGTAGTAATCCAGAGATTATTATCTTTGTGGTTCTACTTTTTAATTTGGCCCCTAGCTGCTCATAATCCCTCAGCAGAACCTCTTTCTTTGTCCTACCCATGTCGTTGGTACCCATGTGGACCACGACAACTGGATCTTTCCCCTCCCACTTCAAATTCCTTTCCAGCCCAGAGGAGATGTCCTTAACCCTGGCACTGGTAGGCAACACAGCCTTCAGGACTCATGCTCTCAGCTGCAGAAAACAGTATCTGTCCCTCCAATGATACTGTCCCCTACCACTACAAAGTTTATTTTTACTCCCCCCACTTGAATGGCCCCCTGTACTAGGGTGCTGTGATCAGTTTGCTCATCCTCCCTGCAGTCCCTGCTCTCATCCACACAGATTCAATGTTATCCTTACTTCTTTAGTTAACCATGGAGTCTCATTCCTGGCTTGTATTTTTAAAAGTATTTATTGGAATTTATTTCTCCTGAACTGTATCAATCTCTCTTTTAAATATTGCCCACTGTTCTATCTCTGTCAATATTTTGCCTCCGTTACTTCCATCCTTACTCCCTCATAGTTAGCTTTATTCCAGTCTATTACTTTGTTCTTTGTCTCTCTCAATCTATAAACTATATAATATCGTGGTCACTGCTCCCTAGATGTTCTCCCATGCTTGCTTCTTTTATCAGCTTCGGTTCATTTCACATTAGTAGGTCTAGCAATGCTTCCTCCCTGGTTGAGCTTCTGTCGCATTGGGTCAGAAATTGGATACACATTGTAAAACTCCATCCCCATCTCCTCTTTCACGCCCTCTCCTTGCCGGTTTATTTGGTGGTAGCTCAGGATTATGATTCTGTGTTTTTACTCATTTCAGAGGTTTGCCTAGATATTTTTTCCTCCACTTCCTTTTCACTACTTGGTGGTCTGTAATATACCCCAAAGAATGTGGCAGATTCCTTCCTAGCCTGTATCTCAATCCATTTGGATTCAGTTTCTATCTTTTTGTTAATTACCTCCTTTCATGCTGCTGCCATTGTTATTTCTGATTAACACAACTACCCCACCACCCTTTCTTCCTTGCCTATCTTTTCTAAATTCATTATAGCCTGCAATATTTAACTGCCAATCGTGTCCTGCCTGCAGCCATGTTTCTGTTATCTCTATTACTGTTTCCTCACTTCTGATTACTGCCTCCAATTCCCTCGAATTCCCCTGTTTTGTTGATGATGCTCTGTATATTGCTACGCAGACAATTTAATGTACTCTTATTTTTGATTTCTCCTGCTTTATTTTAAAAGGATATTTTATTACTACCTATAAACTTATCTGTTCTTTTTGTATTCTGACCTTTGTTCTCATCACTTTTTCTTGGCGCTGGATTACTATTATTGCTACCCAGATCCGCAGCCCCCCACCCCCCACAACTAGTTGAAAGTCCTTTTATAGTCTTATTTATCCTTTCTGCCCAAGTTCGAGGAATAAAACAGAGTATGCTAGAAATATGCAGCAGTTCAGTCAGCAGTAAAGAGAAAAGATAGCTTATGTTTTGGGTGCAAGACCCATCATCAGGAACTAAATTTCCAGTTCTGATGTAGGATTCACACCTGAAACATCATAACCTGTTATTTCTCTTTTCAGAACTGATGTGCATTTCCAGCATTTTCTGTTGTTACTCCAGATTTACAGCCTTACCAGATCCAGGAATATACCAGCACAGTTGTGCAAATACATGAATTGTCTAGAATAAATTAAATTTTGCAGGTCATCTTTCAAACAATTTTGGGTCCAACTCAACCTCTGAAAACATAGTATAACCATGGCAACATATCCATATTTGTTGGGTGCTATCTTGGTGGTATGGAAATTGGAAAATGTTCTCCGGACTCAATTAGGAAATAAATCATAAATTGGGAGTATGAGTTTCTAAAAATGATTTTCAGTGCATCACATGTATAGCCAGCCATGTGCAATGTACAAAATCACATACATGTTTTCACCTCTTCGGAGATTAAAACAAGTGCTGCTTTTTGTTCTCAACCCCTGCATGAGGTGCAACACTGCAATGAGTTGATTTTTTTTCTGATAGTTTTGCAGGGCTGGTATTCCAGATCTTGCAAAATAATTGCGTGAATTTCTGCTCACAGCAACGTTCTAGTCACCCAGAGCAACAGTCAGCTGGAGTCAGAAATACTGCTGCTGGAGGAGGAGTGTGGCAATGAAATTCAGAAGGTAAATAAGTGGAACCAAGAGGATTATAAAGTGCCAGATTAACTGCGCAAGGGGGAGGGTAGTTTAAAAGGTGTCAGCCTCAACTGAAGGGAGGAGAGGGAGGGAAGCAGAAGTTTCAGAGTGAACTGTGGCAGAGGAGTGAGGCATCCCAGTGTGAACTGGTAACGAGGAGGGGAGAGAAGAGCATCTTTGCAAACTCGGGGGAGTAAGGTAAATAATACCTCGGTGCCAACCATGCAAGGCATTTTAAAACATTTACCATTTGGTTGAGTCACAGAAAGTACCAACGGATAGTCACAATAATCCACAATTTTTCCCTGGGAATGAATGAAAAAATTTCTGTAATTTTTGCCAAAATCTTACATTATACAAGTTTGGTACCGAGCTGCAGCTCAAGTTATGACCCCATTCAACTTTCACTGTAACCGCTTGTCACAGTATATATTCAGGGCTGTTTGAGTTTGTGTTTTTGTGGCTGCGCCAACCTTTTTGAAATTGGTCAGCTTTTGTTACTTTTCTAGGTTGGCATGAAGGCTGCCAGTCTTGGCTGCTGTTCATACCCTATCTGTGCTTCATTCTGGGGTCTCATTCTATGCTGAAAATATGAATTTCTGGTCATGATTAATCAGGAATTCCTGCATGCAGAAAAGTATCTAATCCTGCACTGCAGCAGCATCAGACAGGCACTGCTGCCAGGACTGCCGGTAATAAGCACATCAAGGAGGTACCATTAAATTTGCTGGGGGATAAGGAGGAAGGGGGGGGGGGGGCAGATTGCCTTTGTGAACTGGGGAAGAGGAAGGAGGGGAGTGCCCCTGAAAAAGGAGCAGAGTGGCTGTTGGATTTAACCAAATGCCATATTCTTCCTATAATAGTTTCAAGATTTAAAAAATTATTAGTTATGATCATTTTAAAAAGTGTTTAAAATGGACTATTTTATTGCAAAAATTAAAAACATTTCCAGGGAAGCATGCCCTCAGATCTGCCTTAGGGGAGCGCACTGAAGGGGTATAGCAGTTGGAAGGGTGTACAATTTTAAATGTTATTTCCACACCTTTGCAAGGCACTACAATTCTGAGAACTATAGTAACGTTTTGAGTGATTAAAACACGTTTTCAAATCAGTTACTGACATTGATAAATAAGACGAGAAATTATGCGGCTTTGTTCAAATTATGTAGAGAAGCTGTAAGTAAACGTCTGACAAAGGCCCACAAAGTAGACCAAAGGATTGCGCAAGTTTGCTATTAATCAGTTTGGTGTGGATAGTGAATATTTTTAACCTTCTATATTGTAAGCAAAATTGTGAATGGCTATCAATGAAATATGGCGGGTTTTAAATCCATGCCTTTTTGCCCTTCATGGGTTATATGACCAACGTCGCAGAAACAAAACCATTAGATATCCTTTCCTCAATTGCCTCTTTATCTTTAAGGATAAGGGTGTTGTAAAAATGTTGGAAAAAAACACACAGGGCCTTTTTTTTAAAAAAAAAAGGATAGGAAGTTACATTCTGATATTTTAAAACAATATATTTATTTTAATGTCAGCCACGAACACGCGTCGTTTTTCAGTCAGACTTCACGCTCACAAATGAAAATGCATCCCATTTGCCAAGTCGTGGCATTTATGTGGAATTAAAGGTGTGACTTTAGTTCCCTATAGCACGATTTACATTTTTTTCCGGCGGGGACTTGATCCGTTAACAGATTGTGGTAAGAGGTCGAAAAAGTGGATTTCGAGCCTTGATTCGATGACGTCTGAACTCATTTAGGCGCCTGCCGAATGTTTGTCGACGCGTTTTTCGTGGTTCACGGAACTGTGTGGCCCATACACACATGACGATGGTTATCGCGCTGATCTCCGTGGGGTACAAACTAGTTAGGATTAACTGCGATCGTGCCGCTCCCCAGAGTCATTTGGCAGAGGCGACACGAATCTACTGATAAAGCGCTGCCTTCGTCAGTAGCACATTACCTCCAGAAACAGAGGAGGAGAAATTAGACACCGAAAGCGACAGAGAAAAGAAACAGACATCGAGATAAGAGATATAAAGAACGCGGAGGCAGAATAGAGATAGAGAAGGGCGAGGGTGTCGAGAGAGAAATGAAACAGCGAGGAAAGGCGACTGGGAGGCGGAGAGGGAAAGAAGACAAAGGCGAGAGAGAAAAGGGAGGGGGGAGGGAAACACAGGGGAGGAGAGGAAAGCGAAAGAGAAATAAAGGGAATCAGAGAGGCGAAACCAGGCACCCGGAGGAAAAGGAAATCGAGACAGCGAGAGAGGTAAAGGAAAGACAAATGTTAAGAGAAATGAACCAGAACAAAAACAAACCACCCGAGTCTGAACCCTGACAAGCATTTGGTTTGGGAGGGGGGAGGGGGGAGGGGGGAGGGGGAAGGGTCGATCACATTACCTGCAGGAAATCCATAACTAACAAAGTCAACTCACCGACCCCCACCCCGCAATAAATCTTACTTATACAAATAATGGTCCTATTATGCACCTTTCTTGTTGGGACGTGATGTTGTTTGGTGAACATAAAACAACAAAAAGCGCCAAAGATGATCAGAAATTCACGCCACACCAAATGATTTATGGAGGTTTGTCCCCAAGCACCAGATAAGACTGCAAAAACCTGCATCAGTTGAAGCCAAGCCCGTTCAGTGTAAAATCCCCTGCTTTATGGTTCCCCGTTTAAAAGCTGTAGTATTCGTGACCCTAAACTGCTACTAATCGATATTAAAAACGTCAACCAAAGTCACACCGTGGCCCATTTAAAACCTGCAGCATCGTTTTGAAATGATTCGCGTCATTGCAGTAACCTATTGACGGCACTCCCCTTAATCAGATGCAACTGGCGATCACAAGTTGACTTTTTTGAATTATGAAATTGACAGCAGCTTTAAAGCACACTTCGACAAAGTTAGAAACAAACTTTATTTTAACTGCTGGCTGAACTTTAAGTGAACTGTTGAAGTCGCGAAGACGGTTGCCTCAGAAAGCCGCGGCGCCAGCAATAATTTTATTTCAACAGCAACAGGCTTTAACTGGATGACCTCTTAAACAATAACAACGCCGAGGGATTTCAGTGGGGAGGGCAGCGTCATTCGTCTAAAAATGCACAATCAGTTGATGTTCATTGGAATTGATCTACGCGGATTTTTGCTGTCCCCTTCCAGTCTACACAATTTCATGTCGTGTTTTTCCCTTCATATATGCGTATACAGATCATCCACGGCTCCCCCTTCTGGTAGTTGGTTATGTTGATACCGAGTAAATTCAGCCATCTTACCAGCTAGCAATGAAGTTGAGTTAGTTATAATAGTTTATTTTATTGATATTCTAAAACAATTGACTGTAACCTGTAAATTTCAACATGGAATATATTGGTGGCTCATACGTGGGGAACTGCCGCTGCAGTTCCACATACTGCGGTGATTAAAGGCAATGCCAATGTCACATCACCAAGAACACTACCATGGACACCGACAAAAAAGCAAAAGGATCCTACGCGTGAAATACCAAGTTACGGGCACACACGTGCATCCCGCCTAATGGGGTCAACTGTTCAAATGTAAATGCTCAGGTGGATAATAATCACTCCGAATCACAATTTAGTTGCTTCAGCTAAAATAGTGCATTGTTTGTCAATATTATTAAAATGAAGATAGAAGAAGAATCACTCAGCAGGGAGTGGTGATTAGGAACATCTTTCACACAAAGATCACCTGTATTCCTCCTTCCCCAGAGACTTAAATTTTATACACGCAGCGCCGATTCGTGTCTGGGACTAATAACTCATGAATGCTGTAGGAAGGTAGAAGTTAGAAGACCAATATGTCAGGAATTTGCAGTGTTTTTCCATATGCTACTTCTACCAAGTTATGTATCTCTGTTAATGCTGCATGCATACACAAATATATCCTTATGTATTTTTTTTAAATATCTGCAGTGGGCATACAACATAGGACTGCCTGTTAAGTACTGTGATCTCATGACACAACTTGTAAGTGGTACCAGCTGGTGAGTCAGTTTTGTAAATAAACCAGCGATCTCTCCGTGTCTGTTGTACAAGCATATGTACCGATGCATGTAGGTGTGTATTTATACTCAATGAAGCATGTTTTAAGCTGGAAATATTTACTGTGGCCGGAACCTATAGTTCAATGCCACGTTTTATTATTTATCTGCCTCTTGGAGTTTTTCGCTATGAGAGCAATGACTGGCTGATCGGACTGTGTAACAGTCCAGTTATGCTGCAGCCTCTGCGTCAATACAACGCCATTTGAGAATAAAGGTGCATTTACTCTGAAGCTACCAGCGTGAATCCTGCCTAGCTGAAACCTGAACTGTAGCTACCAGCAGGTTCCAGCCGGGCATTGTCCTGTTTCGGAGAGCTCTCGTATCCCTGGATACAAGCATGGGTAGAACTGTGTCCCAACAGTTACAAATGTAAATGTTGAGAGAGCAGGAAGGGGACAATTTCCTTCCCCGCTCTAAACATTTAAATTAAGGTCGGGTAGGTTTACAAACGGAGGACATCGCGTACACGGTTTGACACCACGGTGCAGTGACAAACTGAATCAGCGTGAGACTAGCCCCTATTGCTTCACACCATCAAACTTGCAGTGTAAATGAAACCCTCCAGTTACACTGCTACTTCTATGTCAAAGCATACATATTTTGAGTGTGCACTGAGGATTCAGTAGTTGGCGAACTCACTCCTGTGCATAGTAAATAAAACGTGCAAGACCACCTCTACTTTTATTTGTATTTGGGTGCGGTTGAGATTTCACCCAGGCAATAGCCAGTTTATACTGGCTGGACCGACGTTTAATTCTGCTACTCTGGAGTGAGCTCCGTGCTTGTGTATTTACATGAATCCTCTTGTAGTAGTTAAACTTTAAACATGTGGGCAGCTGCGTCGGCACTGTCGAAACCTTTAAATTAATTGCACACTGGTTTAAAAAATGTCCAGAAGGTCTAAAAATACCATGGGTACTTTTAACATCTGATTTGACGCCACGTTGAATTTACACTTCAGGAAATCTCGCTCGGTTTTCCTCTAGTCAGATCAAGCCACAGTTACCGATTTACGTTAGCATTGGTGCGAACCAGAAACGTATTTGCATAAATGCTAAAGTTATAGTGTAAATGTACCCTTACACTGATTGGATTTTGTATGTAGCTGCGGCCTAACTTGGCCTCCTCGTCAGCTTGTGACACTTTTAAAGCAGGCGCCAATGTTAAAGCACTACTTCAGCATTAAAGGACCATAAACTTAGCCTTCTTTCGGTCTACGTCTGTGTTTATGGTGCACATGATTTAAACATTCTTCCTCTATTTATCCAGTTCATGTGTAGACAGGGAAAGTGACAAATGAACCTAAATATGACAAACATAATTTAACTGAGTAAACAAAATAAAAACAAAGTATTGCATGTTAATATAAATGTTAAGGGTTATAATAGAAACTTAAGCAAAGACGAACATTTTCCGAAGCAATCGGCATTACAAAGCACTGAAAAAGTGCGTATCAAGAAAGAAAGTAAACTGTAACAAATGATGATTACTAAGAGTTTTGAGAGCTCTAAACAGTTTGGCATGGATGTCAGCCAAGAGATGATCTGGCAACACTGCAAACTGGCCGGACACTAATTAACAGCACAACACTAATTAGCACATACCAAGGCTGTAATCCATTGTCAGCAGATATAGCACTTTAAAAAAAAAGATCTTTTCGTGGACACAACGTTTTTACCCCCAGTTTTCACCTTACCATCCTTACTGATAATCTGCGAGTCAGGTGGAAATGGAGCATAAATCCTTTCGAGCGTGAGGGCCTCTACTAATTCTACAATACAATTGATAGACAGCTTTTCCCTATGAGTTTATTAGGCAGTAAAGAGAGAGACTATAATCCAGAATAGATTCACAAAGGATTATGTAGCTGCTCAACACAAGTAGTGTGTGTGTGGGGGGGGGGGGGGGGGGGGGGCTGAATTTGCCCTAATCAAAGTGATAGATGTCAGCCATTCAGAATGGAAATGGAAAGCACTGTTACACTTTCTGCACTAAATGTCAACAGCAAGTATTGGTAGGTCAGGTATTGTTGCAGGTTTTACTTCTACACTTATGGCACAAAAGTGTTTCTTCCATGTATAGTATATGTGCAGTTGAAATTGCTGAGGTTCAAAAGCACTCCTTGTACTTTGGGACAAATTTTTATATATTGTGTTGTCATGAAAAGATGAAAAAAATGTATAAATCTCTCACATGCCAAGCATAGGTTATTTAAGAAATATTTATGGTACACGGTATTAAAAGTAATGGTATGGAGTAATACTGAGTGAGCTTTACAAAGTAGCTTGGCGACTGATTCTGGGTGGTAGTATGAGGGATATATGGCAAATAAATGTGTTAAATACAATCCTCCATACTATCTTGAAAGCTATTGTACATAACAGGATGAAATTATTTTACCCATGATCACCATGTAAATTAATCCTAGCATAGAGGCAGCAAATATCTAGGTTTTAGAGCTGGTTTACACGGGGATCATTGGTAAATGCAATTTTATTCTGTTACACGCAATAATTTGATTATAAATTGATAAACTTGATCTAAAATGGACAAATAGATTATTAGAACTGGAATATTATTGGATTAAGGCAGGCAGCATAGAATTCCAGTGGTTAGACTGATTTAGGGCACGACTGGGAATGGCTATTTACATAGCAACCCATGGTAAATAAGAGCGACACAGGGCCTTATTCACGTAGTTCCTTGACAAATAATCAAGTGTTTTGTCTTTTTACAGCTGCCGGGTGAAAAAGGTCAAAGTACAGATTATTTTACCAGTTGTTGGGTGAATATCATTCATCCATATCATTTTTATTTTCCCAAGAAACCACCAACATGGAGATCTACATTTATTCCTCTTGTCATATGGAACAGCAGTTTGACTATGAAATATATATTTAATGAAAACTCTAGCATATCAATTTCCTATCTAGCAGATACCAGCTTGAGGCTTATGCACACACATTATGGTTTCCAATGATGGCACATTTGTGCACGTGTTATTACTAACTACATTAAGTACATATAGTAATGACATTTGAAAGTTACAGTTGGAGGCTATCCCACCACCCAGTTAACTTATCTGACCAATAGATAGAAGGTGAATTAACTATTTAGTCAAAACTTTAAACAGTCCGATTGTTTTTTTGGTAGGACAACACAAATATATTCTTATTTCACTTCCTGGCTGATGTTCTTTTACTCGCTGTGAATATTACAAATGTTGTCATGGCCATATATGATTAAGGAGGATAGTGTTCAAAAAACCTTTTTTCCCAAATAATATTTATGTAAAGGAATCTTCACCCTCCAACCCCCCCCCCCCCCTACACACACACACACACCTTCAGAAAAGATCTTGGTGCATTCTCCCATCTGTACGTTTCAGTTCAACTATCAAATATTAAGAGCAGAAAATAATCTGCATTAAAGAGTCCGCTTTCGATTTTAATGTCCATAAGATTAACCACACTGTTCGGAATGGAGCACGACGCTCATTCGGCTGACCCATCCTTTATATGGGAAGGATGAGGTAAAATGTCACAAATACACAATATTTTATATGAAAAATCAAGGACGATAATCACCATTCATAATCATATCCATTCATAATCATATCGATTGCCTTAACACGAACAGTGTGGGCAGGCACAATAAAAATGTAGGACATGTCATTCATAACTGTTAATATGAGCTTATTTTTTTCTCCACTGTCCGTTCACGTTAAAACTCAAATATGAGAATTAACACAACGTAAATTGAATTAACAGTCACAGCATCATACCCTTAACTCTCTCTTGGGACCAAGTTGCACATCATATTACACAAGTGGTGAAAAAAAGATGATGCCATTTCTGGAAAGCACTTGTAAATAACGTCAGCACGCATCGCTTTAAAACCACTGTGCTATTAAAAAAAACACTCCTACTTCCAAATAAATTCTAGATTATCTATCCATGTGCGGACCTGCACCGTGGGTTATCCTCGACGAATTGTTTCCCGTAAGTTTTCTGTCTAGACAAACACATTGATTACAAATGTGGGAAAATTAGCAGAATTTATTATAGGACTAGTTATCTTGCCGACCTACCCTGGTAATTATTACACATTGCAACTCATTCTGGGCTGTTTGACAGCTGAAAGCGATACATAACCTCGGGGAAGAGGAGTATACCCGGACACATCACGTGCAGCCCACTGAGAAATGACCTTGAGGGCTGGTCCGTAAACACATGTAACCTTTGTTCTAATCTGCTGGTGGGATCAAGTTGCCGGTTTTGGAATAAAGGGGGAAAAGGCCAAGAGAAATTTCACTTTCAGAATCTGACCGAGCACTTTAATGAAAATGCTGTACTCCTATCCAAGAACTCGCGAGAGAAAACATGGCATAGAAAAAAAGCGGCTTTTTTCCATTGACAGCCTTCTCCCCAAGTTTTCTTATACATTTACTGGCGCAGAACTGTTGATTCTTGCCAGTTTAAAATGGCGGCAACCCGTAGTTAACCAGACTCTTATTTATATAAGTCCATATTTACAATTTCAGAGGGAGAAAAAAAAGATTCTCCGTAGGCCACTAGGCGAAGCAAAAAGTTGCAGTTTGGTAGAGTTGCACTGGGAGGCTTTGCTCAGGCGGATGGTACAAAGCAGTGTTTGTTTTTCAAGGGATCATTAACTCCGTTTGACACCTGTGTTCTTGAACGTTACGCGGAACCAGAAGCTGAAAGTCCGAATGGACGGACGCTGTTTGAGTTCCTGCCATTGAGCGGGTTGAATATAACACAGCGCAGCCTGCATTGCAACAGCCCGCGGCCAGCGAGAGAGTCCGGCCCGATCTCCCCATTGTAATCAATAAACCAGGTGGGCGCGGGGCGTGTGCTTATTGATGGCTTTGCAGCGTTCGCCCCTGAACATTTCATTCGCGACCAGTCTCACTCCGCCCAGAGATGGGATTAACTTTAACGACGGGACTTTCTCCATTCCGCACACACTCCGCGCCATTTTAGAAGCAGTTCCTGCTCGCCAGACACAACGAAGCTCAGCTCCGTGGGGACTGAGTTCATTTTCTGGCTGCGCTCCCCCTCCCTCCCTCCCTTCGCCATAGCAGTACGATCGCGATCCTCTCACTCTCGGTGAATGTGTTGCATGCCCCCTTTAAACAGGATAATCAGATTTACAATGAAAAGCTGGTTGGCCCGAAAGCAGAGCTGCCAGTCAAGACCGCCTGAAAACAAAGATAAATTCGAAGGGACGTTAGGATATATTGATCGCGGATGGTTGATTTCTGCATAATTGTAGAAGGCAGGCAACTAGCTGTATTCCCCTTTGACGGAGCAACAGCTTAGTCGGCAGGATCGATTAGCGGAAATCCCTGGGGGAACCCGAGAGTAGTCTGCAGGACTCCGCCAGGAGGATCCAGCAATCCTCATTACAAAAGCAAAGACCTTTAGGTGGGATTTCTTAAACGTCCCTCCGCTTTCTGCCAGCTAATCGGGGAGAAAACATAAATGTAAAGAGTATATATCCAGCAGATTGTTGTTAGGGAGAGAATGCCAAGTGGGACGTCACTCAATTAGATTTCAGATTTTGTTGAGACGAAGTTTAGTTTTCGAAACCAGATGAACTCGCGTCGACAGCATTATGTTACAGCGAGAGCTATAAATTTAGCTTGAATTTTATTTATCTCCCCGCCCACTAAACCTCAAAGAGACTCAAGCCAGCGCTGCGATTCACGCGACTGCCTCCCATTAGCTTCAGCAGACACGGCAGTCTGGTCAGGCTTAGCAGAAGCGGTTCTCCTTTCCTTCAGGATTAGCGGAATCGGCAGCTTTCCTGCACGAATTGGAAGAAACAACAGTCTTATCAGAACTAGCAGAAACTGCAGTCTGGTCATTGTTAGTGGAATCGGCAGACTTCCGATTAGGGTTAGCAGAAATAGGTTACCAGCAACAGCAGCTTGGTTAAGGTTAGCAGAAATGGATCGGTGGAAATTGCATCGGGATCGATAGAAACGTCTCGTTTTAAAGTTAGGCTGAGCAGAAACAGGATCCCAAACCCTAACCAAAATTCACCACGCTGCTCAAAATGCAGCCCTGCCCGGATTCATACCCTGCCGTAAAGCGGCCAGGCATCAGCAATACGTCCAAATTATGAAGTCTAAAAAAGAACATCCTTACCCAAGAGCAATGTCTTACCTAATTACAGTATAGTATTGTACCAGGTTAAAACAAAAACTCATCGTCCACCCTCTCGATAAAAAGTGCATTAGTTTTCGACCAAATTCTGGGAGGAAAAAGTGCTGAAAGCCAAACCATTTTCTATAAAATGATTACCCACACTTCGTTTCTCTATAACTACCTCCCCCCACCACCCTCGTCTTCCCATCGAGTCAAACACAGTTTCTTATTCTGACTGTTGTCTCTTTCACCGAATGGGTTCGCCATGAGCAGCCAGCTGCATCCAGGCCACGGAGGTGTCGGTACTTACACGTTTGGATCATAGTATTTCAAGATCATGAATGTGGCATTAGTTTGATCAACGTACCGTCCCCAACACCTACTAGTACATTTTATGAACGGGCTTTTATTCTGGCTCACTCTACTTGTGACAACCCAGTAAACAATGAATTAATGGAGTCCTAACTGAGTACTATCATTAATACGAGCTATTTTAATATAAAAGGCGTATCGTGTCCCTGCGTGCTGGTGTCCATTTTGGGTTACTATCTTTAAACAGCTGAAACTTGAGTTATACTGCACCCTGTGCGAACTCAATAGGTGTTTGAAAATTGTATTATATACTACCAGCAATTATCTGACTCTGGAGGGAAGCAGTTTGTGACTCTCTGGAGAAGGGGGTTCCCATCACTTGGGTTTGACATAGCAAGGAGTATAGTAACACTGCAGCGTTAACCCTTTAAAGTAAACCCTTACAGCTCCAGAACATTTTTCAAACCTACCAGCATTTAGGCAGAGGGGCATCCACGTGCAAAGCTCTCTCCTGGGGAACTGAACTGTAGATCCTGCCAGGCAGCATAAACGGGCTGGAACCAATACTACAGCTACAGTACAATGACATAGAATGTATAGCACAGAAACAGGCCATTCGGCCCAAGTGGACTATGCCAGTGCTAATGCTCCACAGAGCCCCACACCACTTCATCTCACCCTATCAACATATCTTTCTATTCCTTTCTCCCTCAAGTACTTATCTAGCTTCCCTTTAAAGGCATCTATGCTATTCGCTTCAACCACTTCATGGGGTAGCCAGTTCCACATTCTCACCGCTCTCCAGAAGAAATTTCTCCACAATTAGTGGCTATCTTATATTTATGGCCCCTACTTTTGGATTCCTCCACAAGTAGAAACATCTCTACGTCTACTCTATCGAACCCCTTTAGAATTTTGAAGACCTCTACCGGGTTACCTCTCTCATTCTTCACTTTTCTAGTGAAAAGAACCCCAGTATAAATGCAGTATTTTGCGTTGCTGCACTAAAAAATGCTTCAGTATATTGCAGGCTTGGAATTTATGCACTAGGAACAATACTCTATGTCAAACTACACAAGATGGGCAGGATAACTATTTAGAATGTTTACGATCCGTACTTAACTTTTGATATTTCAGAAGTGAACCCAAGTTCCCACACAATAAACAGGAAATACAAACCCGGCCTTGTGCGCTGGTATGTACACACATCGCAAATCCTCATATCCCAATGATCAAAATAGAGACATGTTGGGCGATACTTTCCCGCGTTTTCTTTGTACATCATGGATTACAGAGAAGAATGTGAATATTAGACAGCTCTTTGATCTAACCCTTCGATTGGTAGGTCCAATGAATTAGTACTTGCCTGCTTTAGGCTTTCAAAGTTGTGTTGCTCATTGATCTTTTTATCTCTTGAGGACTGTACTTCCTTTTCGGCTTCCCAAAGTAACAAGACATAGTATTTACATTATAACAACTAAAACTGACATAGCATTAGGATTTTCGTAGTTAGACGAATGAAAGGAAAGTACAGATCTACAGAGCGTGTGTGTATATTATTGGCTGGAGAGAGAACGTTGGTTTTGGTGACAGGGATATCCTCAAAGGGTTAATCTACTATTTAAAAGTGTATTTATACGATTTTTTAAAATCATAGAGCGTTATTTTTTTTAAATCCGAGTGACGGTAAAAATCACACTGGCTGTGGGCTGTTAGCTCTTTTTTTTAAAAAAAGGCGAGCTGGAGCTGGCATTAAAGGCCGTCTCCTCGAACAGATGTCAGATTATTTCCACTCGTCTCTCAGGATCACCGCTGTAAAAACCAGACTACACATTCTCCCATTTGAAGACCACGTACCCGCCCAACAACAACATCATTGTCTGTTCTTATTGCTTTAGAGTCTACAGCGGCAGCTGCGTTCTCTAATCACAATATCACCCCATTATATTTTATATATAAATATAAATATATATATATATATATATATACACACACACACACACACACAAAGCAGACACATCAAGCTGATTTCATCAAAACAGGCCCAAGACTATTAGCGAACAGGGGCCCATATTTCCTCGCAGTGTTTTCTCACCCCAAACCCAATTGCAACAAACTACAGGGATTCTCTCGTACTGTATTGGACGGACTTTGATCGTCGAAAGCCTACAAAACTATTTAAAGTTGCAGTGTCGATTTAGTGCATAAGCAGACCTACTGCATTTCAAAACGCATCAAACACCCTTTCCTTCAACTTACGATGTACAACACTGAGCGGATTTTCTTTTTCAAACTCTCACCAACAGAAAAAAATGTAGCTGCAACCACATTTTGCACGATCAACGCATCTGTTTCCATTCACAGTACAAAGCACTATCTACACCAATGGTATATACCCATAGACATGGATTTTAAACCGACCGGTTACTAGAGAGGGCGTATAATTCAATTGTGAGACAATTCATTCAGGTTTGTAACAGGAAAAATATTCTAAAACTTGATCAGATGTCTCTGAAGATTTGACCACACACGCTTTGTGCGAAAAACGGTTTTAATTATAAAAACCCTCATCCTCTTTAAGCCAATGTGTGATATGACTAGAATCTGGGGTTCTAAAGTCTTTCTATGACCGCAAAACACATCAACGCCATTTTTCAAATGCAGGGTGGGCATGATGATGGTATATGCAAGAACGTGCCCGAACTAGGTTCAGAAGTTCACTGCAACCAGTGCATTGAGATTGCGTCAGAGAGCCTATTTTTTTTACAAGAACATCTAATTATTTCAAATCATCAGCGTTACAAATCTGCTTGCGGAGGACCAATAAACTGCGCGCTGGGTTTTTCCTGTCAGTGGTCCCGTCTCCTGGCGCCTGTACCACCTGTGTAATTAAAATTGAAAATGTTCATTCGGCCTCACGTGACTCACATGTCCTCCCTTGTAAACTCAGCCTAATCTTCCACTTTTCAGAAAGCAGCTGATTAAAATGTATCGTCAGGCAACAAGAAAATGCTCAGTTGTCAGTGGTCTGTTTTCCTTCCCTGCTATTCTTTATGAAATGCTTCCAATACGTGTTGAAAGAGTAGATAAATAATTTATTCCACGCACGTTTTTGGGTGCATTTTGTAAATAATTTGGATTGCATTTTAACATAAAGGTGCCGTGCACTAAAGCTACTTTTAATAAGATCGCCATCCTTCAGACAGTCTCTATTATGTTCTAATACTTGTTAAATGCATACGACCTCCGTACGTTAGGGCTAATTTAGAAGCTGCGCAGTCAAATAGCTGCAACTTAAAAATACATTTTACAATTTTTTAAGTGATTGGGAATGTAAATGTTTTCTGCAACTCAAAAGAAAAATAAAGGATACCGTTAGCAAAGTTCGATGTCTGGACTTAATGCCATCTATCCGATAAAGTTAAGCCACTACACATACAATCACGCCCAGTTTAGAATATGCTGAGCATCACCACAGTACTTTTTATAAACGATAACGATATTACGTGACTATCTCAGTCAATCACCGTTAGAACACAACTCGATATTCACAGCGGAGACACAGGCAGCTCGTATCCTCCAAAGAGCTCAGCGATCCGTGCCTTCTCGGCCCTTTTTCACAAAGGTTTTTTTTTAACTGCTCGCGCTCTCAGGTTTCAGGGCTGGTCTCCCAGGGGAGGCAGGAGCGGAGTGCGCTTCAATCAAACCCTGACTTCTCCTCTGGGAGCTCAGCCTGAAATCTGATCTCGCCCACTTACTGCCTGCCTCATTCCACGCGTTTTCTTTGGGCGTAATAACCTTTTAGTTTATTGTAAACACAGTTGGGAGGGATGCTAGATCTTTGAACAGGATGTGTCGATTGTGAAATCAGTGGCTAGTGTACTCGCGGCACATTCTGGCCGGTATACATTAAAAGAGGCGGCCACAAGCAAAGGCCGTACCGAGTAAATAGGTAACCAAACCATCTCGTGATTAAATGGTTTCGTGCTTTCAGAAGGCCCCGTAAGAGGCCACATAGGCGAGCTGCTGCCGATTTGAAGGCAAACGCAGACGTTACATGGAAAGTGAGAACAGATTCTGGGAGGGCAGTCGCGAATATTTAAACATTGCGCGAAGAGCTTACTCACCTCACCCTCAATCCAGATTCTTAATACACTGGACAATTTCAACAAATTGCCATGAGGGGCGTTACGCTTATTTTTGCCCCACAACTTCTCTGTACCGTTAACGAAGGTGAATAAAATACTGACGAATACTCAGTACCAACCAGAATGTGTTTAACGTACTAAGGAATCAGGCATTCCCACAAATGCTTTTCCAAACTCTTGTACTATCATGCCTTTAGTTTTTTTTTAAATAATAGCATACTACGTTCCATGCAAAGAAAACATTACCGCGTACTGCACATCCATGTGTCTTATAAGCGTAAAGTGTATTTGTACTTCAGTGATGCATACAAAAACATATCAGAAACTGTTAATATTGGCAATGTGAATTGGGCAGGTTAAGCAGGGTCCAAGTTAATCAGGGTCCAAGTTAATCAAGCCACCGTCACCGATCAGAGAACAGAAATATTTAAAGAGACAGAGTTCAAAATAAGAAGAATCGGAAAATTCATATGACATTTTAAAAGTGAAGATCGTGATAATCCAGGTCACATGGGTACTTACGCATGAAACGCACACAAGAAATTTCAATAACCTGTCTTTTAGCAGATGCTAATTGGTCAGCTGCGCAGTACCAGCACTTTTTAAAAAATTACTCAATTTACTTGGCGTCAACAAAACGTAGATAAAACAATTCGGGACAATGTGGGTCTAGATTCAGATTCACAAGTCCCTTTGCTGTCTTGTGGTCTCCAGTTAATCTAATCTGATTTCAAATTCAACGTGACCACCATTGAACTATTTGAGATATCCTGATTAACACGTGCCTGCACATGACGCAGTACAGTTGTGCAAATACCCGCCCCATGGCAACATTTGATAGCAATTTGTATTTAGACTTCCTACAATTTGCTGGTGTCTGGAGTGCAAGGCGAGTGCATTGTATTGAAATAATTTCAGTTCAGATGTGAATGCTTCTATAAACATGTCAATATGTAATCAATTTAACATTTTACATATAAGTGCCTAAAAGTTATAAAATTAAGATTCTAAAGATCTGTACGTATTCAACGTATGGCTTATAATAGTCACGTTTTATAGACGCATTGATCTTTGTCCCTGTATATCTTTTAAACGAGGCATAATGACTAAATTCGCGTTTTTCTTCCTATTTTCTGCGATGTTGTCAGGTTATAGCACCCTCAAATAAATCCAATGCAATTGCATTAAAAAAAACTATTGTTTGAGGATTTCCATAATTAATATGCTGATTTCTAAATATTTAACTTGGAACATCTCCGTTCTTTAATCAAAGTGGCCAAAAACCTTTACATTTTTGTCTCTTGTGTTGTTTACTTTCTGCCGTCATAAAAGTCGTTGCTAATTCTGCTACTTGGGTAACTCCCAAATCATGCATTAAGTTGGGAATGTACAGCTAATTACAAGAGGGAGTACTTTTCACCCATCAAGTCCTAGTGTAGGGGACTTCGGCGGTGTAACTTTTTTTTTGCATTTCCTCTAGAGGATCCTAGAAAAGCATAATCAGATTTTGAAGTGTTAACAAATACTGTATTTGTCTCCTGGTTTAAGGGTGATTCTGAAGCCGGCCTCCTAGTTACCAGTATGCATTAACTGCAGCTTGTAGAGAACAATGCAAGGACAGTTACAAATGGACAAGACAGAACGTTCCCAACAATAGTCTTTCTAGTCTCTCATTTATCTAAACAAGCCGCAATGAGGCTCTGTGCAGCACTCCTGTTTGCGCCTAACTTAGTAAGGTACAAACCTTCATACGTAGAATTAAGCAAGGCTTTTGCAGATGTAAAAAATACACAAAGGAAGCTACTCAAAGTAGATCAAAACACCCACTGCGGGTCTCCTTATTGATGGAACTTTGTTCGGAATACGATATTTTATTAACTGTTAAAACACACGGTGACAATACTTGGAAAAAAGGTAATCTGTGTTAAGCATTCTATAGACCACTGGGCAACAGCTGAAAACTCGGGAAGCATGGGTTCAACACGCGCTGAAATGCAACTTAGATATTAAGGGTACATCGTGAAACTAGAGAATTAGCAATAGAACTGTTTTGAGTTGCTAACTACAAAATTCATTTTCTATAGATTTCTAAAGGTTATTTTGCCACAAAACCCAACTAGGCGATGGTGTATTTTATCCTATACATACATCTAACTTTTGTATGTTAGCGGTCACAGCAGCTGTTACGGCATTATGTATTCCCCGCAGCTGTTCTGATTAATTGTACTTTACAAACCCCTTATGTTTAATGTTGCCATGGACGTACACCGATAACATTAGGAAAAGTTGCATAATCAAATAGCATCATTGATAAATAATACACACGTAATAGATTAATTTGGAAAATGGTTATCAAGAGTTGAAAATGAGCAACACAATTAATGATTTCAAACTCTGCACTCTATTCTGGTTAAGCATTGGATTCAAATAATAAAATGTAACACACCATCAATGCCGAAACATTACATTTAGGGGGAAAAAATCGAACTGTCATTTAGCTCACCCTAATTTGTGTAAAAACAACTCAATGCATAAGTTTAAAATCCCAAAAGTTGGCAACATTGCGTCAAGGTACAGAGCCCCAATGCAGTATTTACATGAGCGCGTAGGTGGCGAGTCCAGTGACCGTCGGGCTCGTATGAAACGTGACCACGGATTGTTCCTATTGTCTGGCCGGGGTTAGATTTCACTTCATCAGTGTGACTGACTGCAGCATATAATGTAATATCATTTAACAATAAATGTTTCTCCACAACTAAGTAAAACTTGACGTAAGCATTCGTTTCCTTGTTATCCGGTTGCTATTCATTAAATGCACATCGTCCTTTGCTCGGCAATCTAAAATCAACCTAATAATTAACCCCTGCAAACCTTTCAGTGCCTTAATATGCGATGATGCTCTTCTATGTGGTACTTTAACCCATTCTTAGTAAAGAACTGGATATAAAATGTCAGTTTGTGGGCCCTTGCATGATAGAGAGATTCGATGTGCCTATGCACCGATGTGTTATTCTAAAGGGAATTGTTATTCTTGTAGCCAAATAAGTGTATCTTTGACGATGCAACAGATGTCTAAAACCAGTGCCTTTTTAGCAATGTTAAGCACTTATAACTAAAGGTACTGTAATATTCCCTTCTCTGGACACGCCATTTGTTCAGGTTGAATTTAATGAAACGTAGCTTGTTCGGTGTTTAGGTACCTGTAAATTATTTAACAGATTATTTGTAATTTTTAATTATTTAGATTGATAATGTCTATTAATATAACTTCTCTTTTTTAAATCTGCTCGAGTACACGAGCATCAGTGACATGGCTGATTTGATCTTGAATTAGAAATATTGACCCGATATCGACAGCCTGATGTTTACAAAATGGGACACTGCAGAGACAGTCGTGTGGGAGCAGTCGGTCGGTATGTATGGAGGGGGAGGGAGAACAGATGAGAAATCCCGAACTATGTCACTCATCAACCATGTGTAAATATACAAAATAAATAACCACCCATGTATCAAGAAAGTCGCATAAGTCAAAAAAAGTGCAAGTAGCGGATAGTAAACCTTACGTCACACAAGCGTTCATTTGCTTACAGTGCAGTCGACTTTTTATCTTTTCGATTCACTGATAATAGCAAAAGGGTTCATTTGTGGCCTGCTGTGTTGTTTGATAGGATGTGTCGAACCATTTGGGGGAAAATATTAGGTGGTAAAAACCCACCCCATGAGTATTGTATTGCTCCCACACGCTGTTACCTTACGCAACAGCTGATGCCATAAACTACAAAATCTTGGAATCTGACTGAAAATGTTAACTTGTTGAAAAGACGACACGAAAAGGATCTGAGTGAGTGGAAATCAGAAAATATGAAAGCGTTGGAATGTTTTAGTTTTGTGTGAAATATACAACAAACGCGGGGTAAATCTATTACTTGAGCGCGCCAACTTGCTGAGGTTCTAATGATGTAATATTGTCAGTACTTCAAAAATATATATAATTAGACCTAATTACTGGCCTTGGCCAGTGTGAAGCAAAGTTTATTACCTATTTTGTTGTACAGCATATGTAGTTTGTGCAAATAAGCTTACTTTAGTCGAAGAACGTTTGCAATAGTTAAATTCAAGCACCAATCGTCCCCAATAAACCAGTGCGTCTTTCAGATGAATCAAATAGCATTGGACTGGTATGCATTGTATGGGCTTAAACTGGTGACTGTATGTAGAAGGCTGCACAGCAGAAGCGAATGGTTTTGCGTTTCCGGAGAATAAAGAGACACATGTCTGTCATGTTTGTGTAACTGAATATTTTTTCTTGCCCTGACTAAATCCTACCAATCTAGTGCAGGTCCTGTGGAGGTATTTTAATTCCAATCTTCGCCATAGCTGGGTATTTTCTACTCGAGTTAGGATTGGGGACTCTGGCCAGTTGTTCTTAAAGTTGCCGTAAAACTTTCGAAAGGTATTGAAATCGACAAAAAGTACGTGTATATAATGTTCTCATGCAAATCGCCCATTTCAACTTAATGATTGATGTCCCTGATTTGAAACAGTCCCAGTACACAGGATGTTTGGCTTCAACTGGAATGTATAAGCTGCATGGAGGAACAGATCTCTGGCATAGTATGTTTAACGTGGATACATCCTGGTTTTGTTACGTGCCATTTCAAATATATTATTGTGCTTTTAGTAAAAGTGTAACCCAATGAGAAGCCATTGCGATTACTCATTGATAAAAGGCGCTGCACTTGTTAACTAAACAAGGCTAATGAAGTTTTGGCATCGCCTGCAGTTATAGTCAAAGCAAAAAATATCGTTTACTCAGATAAAAAGTTACGGTGAAACTGAGACTTAGGTAACGAGAATGCCGCTTAGAGTTGCAGAAAAGCTGAAATCATCTTGGTTGGAGATCGGCAGCATTAAGGTGTTTGTTTACATCTAACAGCGCGGCGGGACTCGAGAAGTCGCCAATTTAGTCGCTGTTGACCAAGGCATCTTGTGTAATCTAACAGAACAGCTTCACAGCGTCAAACAACAAACAATATTAGCAAAACCTTGAGAGTTGTAAATATTATAGATTCGAACATTTATAAATAACAAACATATATAATCGATATATTCCTCAGACTCTTGGATAGGAGAAATCGGTACGCCAGCGCTTAACAAGCTCGCAGGATACTGAGAAATCTGGTTGTTTTTTTTTAAACTGTATATTCTGATCGCGCAGACCGTGTTCACACAAGTCAGCGAGCAGACAAAAGGTAATGGTCCGGTTATACTGTTGGCACGTGTATCTCAATCAACTCTTTTCATTCTTGAAACCCCTTCAATTATTTCAGCATTACAAAAAGTTCGAGAAAAGGCCAATTTGCTGAACGAACGTGAAAGTACCCTAGTAGAAGTTCAGTAATTGTATAAATGCCATTTAAAAAAATATACCACATGTGTGTGCGCACTTAACAAAGTTCAAGTATATATCGTTTACACACGGTGTATCAAGGTACACCGTGTGTATCAAGGTACACGCGCACATAGCTACATGGAGGATGAACATACGTACAGATATGCAAACACACTGCACTACACCTACACCACAGCATGGCATTCTCAACTAAACTTTCACCCTCCGATCGCTTCCTTCACAGGGCTGCGGTCAGTCGTTTAACGAGACCTAGATGAGGCTCTGGTTTACTTGCCCTCAATTTTTTTCTGCGATTATCAGTCCCTCCTCCCTGAGCTTGCAGGGAGCCGGCCACTGTTGTCTAGACCGATCGATCACTTAGACAGAGACATACAATACGGTCAAAACCCTTCAGTCAGGCAGAGCTGGCAGTTGCCACACGGGTACATGTCACCTTCCAGGTAACCAGCTAGAACTAGAACAACCTTCAGCACTAGATCTCACCTCAAGAACATTCTAATAGACGCTAAAGTGACTATTACATGTTAGACGGACGGGCGGACGATGCATTGTTTATGCATTAAGATTCTACAACACAAACATATAGCAGCGTTACCTTAAAAGGTGCTCTCACAATAACCTCGAACACAGAGCTTGAACATAAATCTTCACTCTGTGAACCATAAGGTCCTTTGCGGTTACCGATCTCTCTTTGGTAATCGCTTAGTAAGCTGTAGTTATTTGTAAAATATGAATATATACGGAACTAATCCCCTGTTTCAAACGATCAGTACTACGTTTATAAAGGCTCTTATCTACTTACATTTTCTAAAAGGCACGATGTTTAAAATAACTACGTTTCCGTTATGATTTTTGCCTGTGCTGATTGTTGAGTAAAGATAACAAACGCATAAGTGTAATTCATTAAAAGCATTTGGTTAGACCCTGGGAGCGGAATTCAGCGGTTAAATCAGTCAGCGCTGTGTGTGTGTGTTTGGGGGGGGGGGGGGCGGAGGGGGATCTCTTTGCTCGGTTCGGCACTGCACGAATATCCTTAGTGGTGGAAGTGGTCCGTGTTCCTTTGTACGACAGAGGCAGAGCGAAACACAATTCGCAAAAGCCCCAGTTCCTCTGCGGACAATGTCGATCGTATTTTACAATTTTAAAAAAAATAGGTGAAATTGACGTTTACAAGGCAGCAACCTTACGGCTCAGTAAAGAGAGCGATCGATGTTGTGCAGTAACGTCAAACAGATCAGATCTTGTGCCAAATCACGGAGAAGTTGAGCTCGGAACCACCACGATCGCGCTCTGGTGATCCGAGACTCCAAACTTGTCCCCAACATTCACACGAGACACGCCAACGCCGATATTCGAGCCAAAGTGTAAAAACTGGGGGTCTACTCTTCCTGAAACTGAAAAGTAACTGAAGATCGCACGTTCCGAGGAAAGTCCGCACCCAGACATTCTCCGCTTGTCCACAGCGCTCAGCGCGTTCCCACAGCGATTTTAGTAACTCGAAAAGCCCTGTCTATAACCACTCCTTTCACAGAATAAAGCCTCATCTTACCTGATTCCAACCTTTCCACGTACTGGGATCAGCCTAATGCTGCGATGGTGACCTCTTCTGCTGCATCCACGTGCCTTTATGTTTTCTAATCGCCAAGAAAGGCAGAGAAGACTTCTTTCATCCGAGCATATAAAATATGCGCCAGGCTAAGCTCGGTTATCACCCCACAAAGTCCGGATATCCACTAGAGAAAAAAAATCCGTTTAAAAAAAAAAAGTCAAAGGAAAGGCCTTTTTGCTGAGCCTTGGCCGTTCAGCCCTGGCTCCGGCCGGACGGTGCGTGGCTTCAGCACCTCGGGTACTCGGTGCAGCTCCTCCGCGGAGGCTTCAGTGGAAATGCTCACTGTACAGGTGGCGATCGGCTGCGATCCTCTGGCACGGAACACTTCGCAGCGCCATGTTGGCTCCTCACCATAGACACCGCGGCCAAACGATCCGGTCTATCGGCTCACTCTCACTCCATCGCCCCACATCCCCCAACTTGTCGAACCTCGGGCTGCTGGCTTGCGGAGAAGTGGGGGGGGGGGGGGGGGTGGGGGGGGCGTTGACGAGAAGAGCCCTCCGGCAGATCACTGGAGCAGACGTGGTTCCGCGTCTACAGACTAAGCTGGGGTTTTTTTTAAATTTCCGATCCAGCCCTAGCGTGCAGCTCCGCTCCGAAACTGAAAAAACTCTTTACCCAGAAGGCCAGTCGTTAACTTCAATTACCATAAAAATCAACCCCGACACCAAAATCTCCAAGCCACCCTCAGCAGCGGGCACACCAGCCACTACACGCCGCAAAACGCTCACTGAGCATTGCACATTCTTTTTGTGTGCCGGAACATCGCAAAACAAAAACCCGTCTGTATCAGCATAGCGCATCACGTGAGATGTAAACAGCAAGGGCTGGATAAAAGTTTGTGTCGTACGTTTCATTCGGTTCCTGGTTGCGGTCGTGTGTGTTACTGAACTAACCACACTAACGTTGATAGACACTATATATATATATATATAAAAAAAAGAGATTTCAAAACGAATCGCTAGTTAGCGGACAGTCTTCAATATGGAAATATTAGTTCAGTGTTTTGTTTACGTTTTTTTCCCTGTGCATTACCACTGATGAGCAATTTCATGTTAAATTATTAACCACGATGCTTAAATATTATCCTGTTCATTCACATTTAGACACACACTCCCGTGTGTATTTCGTCCGTATAGGCAAAGTTGTAACATTTCCTATAATTTTACATTCAAATCAAATGTCAATTAGGTGATTAATCAGTTCCATTCTTAATTTGTCTTTAAGGCTGGGATCAACTGTATTTCATGTCAATTAGGGCAGAAGTCGCCAATGTATGGATTACTTTTAATCCTACTTTCCTTTTCAAATTTTCCAAATTCCAGCTAGTTTATTTGGTCTAATTGTACTTCGTAAATAAACATCGCTCATCACTATTCTACCGACCGAAATATAAAGATGCGAACCACCCCATTGCATTTATTTGGAAATTACAGCATAGTGCAAATATGTGGCACATGTACTTCGTCGTTTCCCCAGAATACAAAGTACACTTTTATAGGTTATAAGCTGGAGGCACGAATGATGAAAGGTGTAATCACAGCGCTGGTGCTCAGTTTAGTTAGTGTCTCTCCAGAGCTACAGAAGCGCTTCCTTTGCCGGTCTCTCGGGAGTTGACCCGAAGGTCAGGACGCTGTGCGCACGTCTCGCGCGGGAAATCTTCCATCAGGCGCTCAGTCACTCGTACACTCCCATTCACGCACAAGGGACACCTATCGATAAATGACATGTATACTCGCATTCACACGTAGTCACTGTCTCACACACACACTCCTACAATGACTGCTTTCCTCACACTTCCTCCCACGTATTCCCGCAGCCACACACACACTCGAACAGTCACACCCAGACACACACACACAGCATCCATCACATTCTGCCAATCACACACACCCTTCTCACACTCAGCCAGTTACGCAGACAAACCTCCAAACAATTGCAATTACATGTACACACTCTCATGCATTCTCTTTCCTTGGCATGACCAGTCCCATACTCCCACAATCGCAATCACAGCTTCTGAAACACTCTGGCAATCTCTCACACACCCAAACGTTCTCTCTCACGCTATGGCAAAAACACACACTTAACATTCCCTCCCTCAGTCAGTCTCACTAACTGCCCGAGTTACACACGCGCTCCCACCTTGTCTGACATAGACGTACACCCTCCTTCACACACACACACACAGTCCCTCCTTCCCTCACACTATTGCAGTCACACACACGCTCCCTTCCTCACTGTACCAGTCACACATACACACTCGCACTCCCTTCCGCACGTTCTCACAGCCTCAAACATTCGCACACACACACGCCCACACCACAGCCTCCCTCGCAACCACACACACATACTAGCATTCCCTTCATTACACGCTGATAGTCGCAGTCACAGTCCTCCCCCGCAGTTGCTCTCTCAGTCACGTATAAGCAATCACACACACTCGTACCCCGCACTAACAGTTCACAGCAGCTGCCTCTCGGGCTGCGTCGCGTTAGCAGAATCGCTCTCTGTTTCTCCGAATCAGGACGGAAACTGGGTGGTGTGAGGTTGACTGTTCTCATGTAAAAGACTGGGGGCTTCGATGCCGCCACAAGGAAGCTCAGTTGTCAGTTCGGAACGTATTTTTTCCCCTCTCACGACTTTATAAGATATTTTCTCAAAAACACGTTGCTTAGGTACCCTTTCTTCCAAATCAAACAACTAGAGCGCTTTGCGAACTGGGGCTTGTTTAAAAAAGGGAATAGTTACGGAACGTAGTTTCGCAATTTAGGGTTAATAACTTTGAAAAGAAAATTGATCGGAAGGGAATCTTTCCGGACATTTAAACAGCGCACGATGTACTAAGCGCCGCAGTTCTGGCAAGAGTTGAAGGCCTTTTTATACACATGTTATCATTTACACTCAGCCCTGTCTAAGTTCCGCTTTAACGATAACAGGAAAATAACTGGGGTTAGATTAAAAATGACACGAATGGTGAAATATATGCAAATACTTTTTTGATCCACTGCGTCGTTTGAAATTGCCCAGACCAGTCCTGTCCATTCTGCTCACAGAATGCGAGAGGTTAGATTCCCACTACAGTATCAAAAATGTTCGATACACATAACTGGAGGGGGGGGGGTCACCGAACCGACCCCTCCTCCCCCAGCGCCAGATTGTTACCACCAAAAAGATTCGGCACAATATTCAGCGCATTGTTTAATGTAACAATCATTCACCAGTTGGAGGTGTTCTTTCACAGCAATGTGTGTCAGATGTGGCGACTGCGTGACGCTTTACTTTTCTCGGGTCTTTCGTGCTGTGTACAGTTTGGGCTCCTTAATCACTCGCAGCCGAGCTGTTGGCCTACTCCAACATGCCGCGCAGTAAATGCTGCACAACTCCCATTACCGCTCCCCATATCCTTTTATTTCTGCTTTGATTTCTAGCAGAAGCAGTAATAAGGTTCCGACAGTTCACTTTAAAGAACACATCTTGTCAAATCTCTCGTTTCACATCCCAGTTCACGGAACCGCATCCTTCTCTCGGAATGAGCAGCGATACTAATATAACCGGCACCAGCTGATTTCTGTAATTCCCCTAAAGGAAACTTCGCTTTAAGAGGCAACAGCCAAGGCTAGCTGGTTTGTTATCTGTTCGTTACAGAACTGTGACCAGTTACGTTTGTTTCCACATTCTTTGTTCTACATTTTAGTTTTCAATGAAAATAAAGCCATGCATGTTTTAAGGCGATCGGTATATAAGGTCACCGTTAATAATGAGATTTGTGTAATTGGATATACGTTTCGGGTTTTTAAATTATTCAATGGGATTAAATCCCTTTTTTTCACTGAATGCAATTGATTATAGCGAGGGACCCCCAGCGAGAAGTGCGCCACCTGTCTCGGTGATAATGTTGCGCTCCACCACAACACCAGCACAGCGACTTCACAAGACAAAGATGGCGAAAGCTCCCATCCCCCACCATTCAGTGCCACTTCCTCCACCCGACCGCTTCACTGTTGTATGTACAGCGCCAATCTCAAGCTTATTACCAAGATCGAAACGCCTGTTTCGAAGCAGACGCAGGAAACAAGCAATGGAAGGCATTCGAAAGAACCGACACACCACGCCATACAGTTTAAACGCAGAACAAAACCCCCATTGGAAACATCTTCGCTTTGTCGGACACGTAAAGCTTTCTCCAAAGATTGCATTATTTTCAAGTTGCATACACGAACAAAGAACGTTAAATATACTGCAAAACGCACTTGGTGTGCCGGGGTAAGGACCAGACCGACAAAGTATCGCTATTTCATAACAAAACAAGGTACAAGAAAAGTCCAACAGCAACAAAACAAACTGCACAAAACTCAGAGCGCAGCTACATCTACACATTAAAAAACAGTTGCATTAAAAAGAGCAGCGATTTGCATAATAAACTACCGGAACGTTACAGGTTCGTCGACCATGAGGAACATTGGCTTCCTCTGCATAAACAGATGCACCTCTACACCAAGTCGGGTTTTAAACGTTATTCGACAGTCTTTGTATCACACTTCAAAGCTGCATTTTCTGACCAGACTCAAAACACAGGCTGTGCAGGAGTTCGATTTTGGTGAGCACGTCACATCAACCAAAATAAAAACAACACTCTGGGCTGAACTTTGTCACATTCGGCCGAGAACTGTGCTCAGCATTCGCCATTGTTGTAGGTTTTGCATTTGGAAAACTTACAAAAAAGTTAAAAATTAAAATGAGTAAGATAACTCACATGAATGGAACAGTAGCCCTCCCTACCCCATCCAAAAATACAATCTCTACAAAGTAACAAAATGCTCTTTTAGTATCGAGTTACAAAGCTTATGAGGTTCCTGCGTTCACAACGTCGGCTTTTAAAACAAGCCGTTAAACAGCACACACCATTTAACATGTTATTCAGACAAGTACTATAAACTTAAAAATGTCACAAATCGAATAAATTATGGCAACTAATCTCGAAATAGGAAATACTTCAATGTGATGCAATGCACAGGGTAAACATAATTTGTTTGTATATTTTGCAAAAGGAAATAAAAATATGTATGCCATTTTTCTCGCCGCATTCCCTATTTGCCAAGCTTTCATCTTCAGTGCCCATATCACCCGAAAATACTAAAAACATGTGATTATTGAAACTTCACCAATGTAAAAGGTTTGTTATGATCCAAAATTTGAATTGTGATCAATCTAGTTAATTATGTCAGTAATTATTTCTGGGGTGTAAATGGCCCAAATTGATTATAAAGGGATGTGGAAGGGGGCGATGTGGAAGAGGGCTAATCAAAGTTCCCACTCCTGGAAAGTGCGAGTGTATGGATGAAAAACAAGGATAAGATTAGGCCGTGAAGCCCTTGTGGTCAAATAACATGCCGACACTTACTGTCCATTCTTTATGGGACTAATTATTTGTACTGCACTTTTTTTTTGACAAACAGCCGTCCGTCAAGACCCGCCCCTCACTGCCCGGACTGCACTTTTCTCACCGACAGGCGACAAGCCCCACCTCCTGTCAAGCTCCGGCCCGAATCATTCCATGTGAGTGGTACCGAGCTGCGGGACCTGAGGCTCTGACTCTTCTTTCCCCCGCCCCCACCCCGAGGGCGGCGGGGGGGGGCGGTCCTGAGCCCGAAGGCTGGAGAGAGAGAGGGGGAGGGAGAGGGAGGCTGGGGCGGGGCTCGGGGAGAGAGGGAGACTGGAGAGAAAAGACAGAAAGAGAGAGGGAGGCTGGAGGGGAAGAGAGCGAGAGAGAGAGAGAGAGAGAGAGAGGCTGGGGAGGGGGAAGAGGGCTGGGGAGGGGGAAGAGAGCGAGAGAGGGGCTGGAGGGAAGAGAGCGAGAGAGGGGCTGGAGGGAAGAGAGCGAGAGAGGGGCTGGAGGGAAGAGAGCGAGAAAGGGGGGGGAGAGAGAGAGAAGGGGGGGGAGAGAGAGAGAAGGGGGGGGGAGAGAGAGAGAAGGGGGGGGAGAGAGAGAGAAGGGGGGGGGGAGAGAGAGAGAAGGGGGGGGGAGAGAGAGAGAAGGGGGGGGGGGAGAGAGAGAGAAGGGGGGGGGGAGAGAGAGAGAAGGGGGGGGGGAGAGAGAGAGAAGGGGGGGGGGAGAGAGAGAGAAGGGGGGGGGAGAGAGAGAGAAGGGGGGGGGAGAGAGAGAAGGGGGGGGAGAGAGAGAAGGGGGGGGGAGAGAGAGAAGGGGGGGGGAGAGAGAGAGAAGGGGGAGAGAGAGAGAAGGGGGTGGAGAGAGAGAGAGAGAGAAAGGGGGGGAGAGAGAGAGAGAGAGAAAGGGGGGGAGAGAGAGAGAGAGAGAAAGGGGGGGAGAGAGAGAGAGAGAGAGAAAGGGGGGGAGAGAGAGAGAGAGAGAAAGGGGGGAGAGAGAGAGAGAGAGAAAGGGGGGAGAGAGAGAGAGAGAAAGGGGAGAGAGAGAGAGAGAGAAAGGGGGGGAGAGAGAAAGGGGGGGAGAGAGAGAGAAAGGGG